>NC_088797.1:52550676-52674554 GCF_011386835.1 Chrysemys picta bellii
TCATCCGGGACCTCCCCCGATCGCCATGAGTTTTCAAAAATAATGGCTAATGGCTTTGCAATCTCATCCGCCAACTCCTTTAGCACCCTCGGATGCAGCGCATCCGGCCCCATGGACTTGTGCACGTCCAGTTTTTCTAAATAGTCCCGAACCACTTCTTTCTCCACAGAGGGCTGGTCACCTTCTCCCCATATTGTGCTGCCCAGAGCAGCAGTCTGGGAGCTGACCTTGTTCGTGAAGACAGAGGCAAAAAAAGCATTGAGTACATTAGCTTTTTCCACATCCTCGGTCACTAGGTTGCCTCCCTCATTCAGTAAGGGGCCCACACTTTCCTTGACTTTCTTCTTGTTGCTAACATACCTGAAGAAACCCTTCTTGTTACTCTTAACATCTCTTGCTAGCTGCAACTCCAAGTGTGATTTGGCCTTCCTGATTTCACTCCTGCATGCCTGAGCAATATTTTTATACTCCTCCCTGGTCATTTGTCCAATCTTCCACTTCTTGTAAGCTTCTTTTTAGCGTCTAAGATCAGCAAGGATTTCACTGTTTAGCCAAGCTGGTCGCCTGCCATATTTACTATTCTATCTACACATCAGGATGGTTTGTTCCTGCAACCGCAATAAGGATTCTTTAAAATACAGCCAGCTCTCCGGGACCCCTTTGCCCTTCATGTTATTCTCCCAGGGGATCCTGCCCATCTGTTCCCTGAGGGAGTCAAAGTCTGCTTTTCTGAAGTCCAAGTGCCTTGATTGGGCACTTACTGAGAATAGTCCTTTCTCAAGAAGCTGACCAAATGATTCACTGAGGCTACTTAGAATCAAAACACATTGAGATACAAGTACATAGCCAATATTCATAACTTCAACTACAAAAATGATACACACATACAGACAGCATAATCATAACCAGCAAATCATAACCTTTCCATAGACACCTTACTTGGCCTCCCTTGTACAAGATTTGGTGCAACCATAGGACCTTCTGTGACAGTGTGGTTCTGGCGGAACCCAACTGAGAGTGCCAACTCAGGACAAATTGCTCAAACAGGGCAGTTACAGCCCAAGGCTGGGGTTTTTTCCACCTCTAAGGCAAACCAAACCAGCCAGACTAAGACTTCAGTCTCATCCCACTGGCTAACCGCAAGACTCACAAGCAATCTCCTTAGACACTCCAGTTTCCCAGTATTACCACCAGTGCCACTTGTTATGGGGACAAATGGTTATGAAAACCAATACCCCAGTAAAAGAAAAAGGTTCTCCTGATCCCAAAGGACCAAGCCCCAGACCCAGGTCAATATACAAATCAGATCTTACCCACAACTCACGCTGCTGCCAATTCTTTAGAATCTAAAATCTAAAGGTTTATTCATAAAAGGAAAAAGATAGAGATGAGAGTTAGAATTGGTTAAATGGAATCAATTACATACAGTAATGGCAAAGTTCTTGGTTCAGGCTTGCAGCAGCGATAGAATAAACTGCAGGTTCATATCAAGTCTCTGGAATACATCCCCCGCTGGGATGGGTCCTCAGTCCTTTGTTCAAAGCTTCAGCTTGTAGCAAAGTTCCTCCAGAGGTATGAAGCAGGATTGAAGACAAGATGGAAATGAGGCATCAGCCTTATATAGTCTTTTCCAGGTGTAAGAACACCTATTTGTTCCTACTGTGGAAAATTACAGCAAAATGGAGTCTGGAGTCACATGGGCAAGTTCCTCCATACTTTGCTGAGTCTCAAGGCATATTTGCCTTCTCTCAATGGGTCCATTGTATAGCTGATGGTCCTTAATGGGCCATCAAGCAGGCTAGGCAGAGCTAACACCAGTTTGTCTGGGATGTCACCCAGCAGCATAACATAAGTTTGAAATACAGACAGTATAGAGCCAATATTCATAACTTCAACTACAAAATTGATACACGCATATAGACAGCATAATCATAACCAGTAAACCATAACCTTGTCTTAGACACCCCATTTGACCCCCTTTATACAAGATTTGCGTGCCACTACAGGACCTTGCATGGTGTCAAGTATCAGAGGGGTAGCCGTGTTAGTCTGAATCTGTAAAAAATCACTTCTGAAGAAGTGAGGTTCTTACCCACGAAAGCTTATGCTCCCAGTACTTCTGTTAGTCTCAAAGTGCCACAGGACCCTCTGTTGCTTTTACAGGACCTTGGTTGCAACAATGATCGATATGGTCCCCAGATTATATCATAACGTCACACCTTCGTTGCAGCAATGATCTATACAGTCACAGTTCATGTCAATAATGTCACACCGCCTGGCTCAGTGCCACGGGCTCCCATCTCCTCTGGCTCAGTACCTTGGGCTCCGATCCCTCCTGCTCAGTGCCCCGGACCCCGATCCCTCAGACTCTGATACCCCCGGCTCATTGCCCCGGGCTCCCATCCTCCCAGCTCAGTACTCTGGGTTTCCATCCTCCCAGCTGAGTGTCCCGGGCTCCCATCCCCCCGGTTCAGTGCCCTGGGCTTCCATCCCCTGGCACAATGCCCCTGGATCCGATCCCCTCTGGCTCAGTACCCTGGGTCTCCGATCCCCCTTTTTGAATAGTTCTAGCTCTGATCCCGTGGCTCAGTACCTCGGACTCTGATCCCCCTGGCTCTATACTTCTGGCTCCCATCCCCCCAGCTCAGTGGCCCGGGCTCCATCCCCCTGGCTCAGTACTCCGGGCTCCCATCCCCCAGGCTCAGTGCCCTGGGCTCCCATTCCCCTGGTTCAGTGGCCTGGGCTTCCATCCCCCTGGCTCAGTGCCCCGGGCTCCCATCCCCCCAGCTAAAGTGCCCCAGGCTCCCATCCCCCCAGTTCAGTGCCCCCGGCTCCCATCCCCTTGGATCAATGCCCCTGGCTCCGATCCCCCCGGCTCAGTGCCCTGGGTCTCTGATCCCCCTTGTTGTGTACCCCAGGCTCCGATCCCCACCTCCCAGTAGCCCCCGGCTTGGTATCCCAGGCTCCAATCCCCTGGCTCATACCCTGGGCTCTGATCCCTCTGGGCTCCAATCACCCCCAGGGCCTCCAGGCTCAGTACACCAGGCTCTGCCCCCTGTACTTCGCATGGATCTGGTCCCCCCTGAATTCCTGGGCTCTCATCCCCCCCGGGCCTCTATCAATCCACCTCTTGACGCCCTCCTAACCCTTCGGCCCTTGCCTCCCGGTCCCCCCAAGCCCCCAGTGCACCCTCCTGCAGGGTCCCCTGAGCCCACAAGTCCCTGCTGCGTTTCCCACAATGGAGCTTCAGCTCCCTGGTTCCTATGACCTGCCCTGGAGCTGCACACGGGGAGGGGAGCCTCCATTGGCTGGGCCTCTTGCTGGCCCTGGCCTGACCCCTGGCTTCCCCTGTCCTCAGGAGACCAGCCCCGGGGTCCCCTTCTGGGCAGGACCCAAGAGATGCCCCCAGCCCCTGGAGTTTGACTGCGACAATGTAAGTGGGGAGCAGGTGAGGGTGCCTGCGGGTGGGGGATGGGGCTATGGGGGCAGGGCCAGTGGTGGAGCCAGGACCCATGCTGCAGGGAGCTCTGTGCTGGGGCTAGTGGATGAGGCGTGGCCCCTGTTGGGGTGGTGCCTGTGTTAGAGTTTGGGTTATGGCGACCAAGGCCCAAGGGGTGGGACCCATGCTAGGGGCAGGGCTCATGTTGGGGGTGAGACTGTGAGGGGCAGGATCTGTGCTTGGGGCAGGGGCTGAGGGACCTGGGGGCAGGTGGGTGAGTGTGGTCGGGCGATGGCACCAGGTGTGGGCGAGTGGGCGAGGATGCCAGGCGTGGGCGGTTGGACATGGGTGATGGTGCAGGGTACAGGCGGGCGAGTGGATGATGGTGCAGGGCAATGGTGGGTGGGCGGGTGAGCGCGGGTGACAGTGCATGGTACAGGTGGGTGGGTGGGCGAGGGTGGTGGGCATGGGACGGTACAGGGTACAGGTGGTGGGTGGGTGATGGTGCAGGGTAGAATCATAGACTATCAGGGTTGGAAGGGACCTCAGGAAGTCATCTAGTCCAACCCCCTGCTCAAAGCAGGACCAATTCCCAACTAAATCATCCCAGCCAGGGCTTTGTCAAGCCGGGCCTTAAAAACCTCCAAGGAAGGAGATTCCACCACCTCCCTAGGTAACGCATTCCAGTGCTTCACCACCCTCCTAGTGAAATAGTGTTTCCTAATATCCAACCTAGACCTCCCCCAAATACATGGAGAGATACACTTATCTCATAGAGCTGGAAAGGACCCTGAAAGGTCATTGAGTCCAGCCCCCTGCCTTCACTAGCAGGATCAAGTACTAATTTTTACCTCTGATCCCTAAGTGGCCCCCTACAAGGATTGAACTCACAACCCTGGGTTTAGCAGGCCAATGCTCAAACCACTGAGCTATCCCTCCCCCCACTACAGGTAGGCGAGTGCATGATGATGCAGGGTGATGGTGCCGGGCACAGTGTGCGGGTGGGTGGACGAGGGTGCCAGGCATGGGCGTGTGATGGTGTCACGCCCTGCATCCCCCACTTCCTGCAATTCACTGTGACTCTAGCTAGCCAGTAAAACAGAAGGTTGATTAGACGACAGGAACACGGTCTAAAACAGAGCTTGTAGGTACAGAAAACAGGACCCCTCAGTCAGGTCCATCCTGGGAGGTGGGGAGCCCAGACCCAGGTTCTGGGCCTCCCTCCATCTCCCCAGCCAGCTCCAAACTGAAACTCCCTCCAGCAGTCTCACCCAGCCACACCCCCAGCTCCTCCTCCAGCCTCTGTCCAGTTTCCCTGGCAGAAGGTGTCACCTGGCCCCAACCCCTCCTGGGCTTAGGTTCCGAAGGGCAGCCGCCATCGTTTACGTGCTGGCCATCAAATATCATCCCTCAGTGAAGTCACACCCTTATTGCCCATCACCAACTAGTATTGGTGCAGTACCCCAGGGAAACGGAGGCACGCCCCGTGTTAGCAGAAGACAGTAAACTAGTAAACCCCCCATGCAACATTACCAGGTTAATACTCCCTACTCTATCACAGATGGTGCAGGGTATGGGCGACTGGATGATGGCCAGGGCAATGGTGCCGGGTATAGGCGGGTGACGGTGCAGGGTACAGGTAGGCGGGTGGATGATGGCACAGGGCGATGGTGACAATGCAGAGCACAGGCAGGTGGGTGGGCACCGGGCGGGGGCGGGTGATGGTGCAGGGTATGGGTGGGTGGGTGATGGTGCCGCGTGTGGGCGGGTGGGCATGTGTGACAGTGCAGGATAAAGGCGGGTGGGCGGACAACAGCGATGGGTGATAATGGGGGGTGAGGGCATTGGGCATGGGTGCGTGACGGTGCAGAGTGCGGGTGGGTGGGTGATGGTAAGGATGGGTGGGCATGGGTGCTGAGTGCGGGTGATGGTAAAGGGTACAGGCGGTAGGTGGGCGAGTGTGCCGGGTGTGTGCGGGTGATGGTGCAAGGTACCGGCAGTCGGGTGGGAGAGGGCACTGGGTGTGGGCGAGTGGCTGTGCAGGGTACAGGAGGGTGAGTGGATGATGGCACAGGGTGATGGTCAGTGGGACGGAGCAAGGAACAGGCAGGTGGGTTCATGATGGTGTTGGGCTTGGGTGACGGTGCAGGGTACAGGCGGGCGACTGTATGATGGTGCTGGACCTGGGTGCAAAGTACACACGGGCAGGTGGGCAAGGGCACCGGGCATGGTTGGGTGATGGTGCAGGGTACGAGCGGGCGCGTGGCCGAGGACTTCGGGCGTGGGCGGGTTACAGTGCAGGGTAGAGGCGGGTGGGTGCAGACAGACGGGTGTGTGGATGATGGCACAGGGCAATGGCACCAAGTATGGACGGGTGCTGGTGCAGGGTACAGGCTGGCAGGTGAATGATGGCGCAGGGCAATGGTGGGTGGGGCGGGTGACAGTACAGAGCACAGGCCGGCATGTGGGCAAGGGTGCTGGACATGGGTGGGTGATGGTGCAGGGTATGGATGGGCAAGGGCACTGGGCAATCATTTTGGGTGTGGGTGGTTGATGGTGCAGAAGGTACAGGCAGGTGGGAGAGGTGGGAGATGGAGGAGTGGAGCAGGGAGTGTAGGGGGAGGGGTCGGATAGGGAAGTGTGGGACAGAGGGAGCAGGGACTGCCCTCCCCCCGCGCTGAGCCAGGCTGTATTCACAGAGCACCCACATGGACTATATCATGGCAGCTGCAAGCCTCTTTGCCCAGACTCACAGGCTGCAGGTGCCCCGGGACCGGGCAGCTGCCAGGGAGACACTACGGGCCATGGCCGTGCCTCCCTTCCAGAGGGAGGTGGGGGTGCGGATCCCTGTCACGGAGGAGGAAATGGAGGAGGTGCCCGGCTGTGTCGGTAAGGGCCATGCTTGGGCCGCGGTGCCAGAGGCTGTGCAGCGGGGGAGGGAAGTGGGTGCCGGCTGTGGTAGGGAGCTCAGCCTGGTGCCAGTTGGGTGGGAGGGGCTCTGCCTGGTGCCGGCGGGCAAGGAGCCCTGCTTGACGCTGGGGGGGGGGCTCTATTCTGTCCTGTGGGAGTCGGCAGCCAGGCACCCCAGGACCCAGCACAGAGCAACCCATCGCCCTCTGCAGACACCTGCAGGCTCGCTGGCCTGGCGTGGACCCTTCTGGAGTTGACATTTCCCTCGCAGGCGCCGCCTTGGACAGCCCCTGCCCACCAGCCTGCATCTCCATTTGTACCTGCTGCCCAGGGCGGGTGGGTGCCCCCCCACCTGGGCCAGGGGAATCCTGTCCCAGTCTGGCTCCCTGGGGAAAAGGGCACCCTGACTCCAACACCGCTCTCGCTGGGGCTCAGAGGGCATTGGCACAGGCAGGGCTTGAGCCTGGCCTGTTCCTTGCCTGAGGCTCGGCTGCAGGTCCCATGCTGTCCCTGGGCCCCTCCGAGGTGTGTACTGGCCCCGATCCCCAATGGGCACCACGCAGGCCCTGCTCTGCTGGCCTGGCAGGGCTCCTGGCACCATCTCAGAACAGCCCAGGGCAGTGCCTGCTGGGGACATTGCTGTCCGTGGCTTCACCCCAGGATGGCGCTCAGCCCCAGTCTCCATGCCAGAACTGCCCCACCCTGCTGCTGGCTCAGGGGTTTCCTGAGTACCACAGATGGGCCCAGGGGACCAGCCCCCAGCTGCAGCCCCACTGTTCTTTGTGTCCCCTGCAGACGAGGAGCAGCTGGCAGCGCTGAGGCAGGAGCTGGCAGAGCGCAGACGGGCATTGCTGGAGGGGGGGTGCAGTAGCACCCACCTCATGGAGCCTATCCACTTTGAGAAGGTAGCGGGGGCTGCGCTGGCCAGGGTCACTCTCCCCCAGGTGCTGGGGTGGGGGGGTGCTGTGAGCCGTGGCTGGGGTGGGTGGCCGGCCTGGTTGGCATCGCCCAGGGGCTGGGGCTGCAGGAGATTCCAATGTGCCCAGGGGCAGCATGAGGGGCTAGGGTGGAGCATACGGCCCCATCAGCGGGCTGGTCTTTGCCCTGTGGGCGCTGTCTGGGTAGGGACTGTCTATTACTGCCACGTGAGGTCGGGCAGGAGCCAGTGAAGCCACGCAGGGTCGGGCAGGGGCCGGGGTGGGCAAGCAGGGTCAGGCAGGGGCTGGCATGGCCACGTGGGGTCAGGCAGCAGTTGGGCAGGGGCTATTGAAGCCACGTGGGTCAAGCAGGGGGCTGGCATGGCCACATGGGGTCAGGCAGGGCCCACGGGTCGGGAAGTGCCCAGAGTTGCCAGGCAGCTGGCTGTCCGTGTCACTCAGAACAGGGGTTCATGTCAGAGCCGTGCTGGGCACCCGTGTGTCCCTCCCCCCCAGTTCTCATCACGCTCCTCTCGCACTGGCCCTGCAGGACGACGACAGCAATGGCCATGTGGATTTCATCATGGCCGCGTCGAACCTGCGGGCTGCGAACTATGGCATCGCCCCTGCCGACTGGCACAAGGTGCGGGGGGACAGTCCTCTCAGGGCCAGAGGTGGGGTGGGGGCAGGGCCATGCACCCCCAGGGACAGACGAAGGGCGGGGCCAGGGCCATGGGCCTCCCAGGGACAGACACGGGGCGGGGGTGGGGTGATGGCCTCCCCAGGGACAGATGAAGGGTGGGGCCGGGGCCATGCGCCTCCCGGGGACAGACGCGGGGCAATGGGCCCCCCTGGGCACAGATACAGGGCAGGAGTGGGGTGATGGTCCCCCCCGGGCACAGACATGGGTTGGGGGTGGGACGACGAGCCCCCGGGAACAGACGTGGGATGGGGGTCGAATGATGGGCCCCCTCGGGACAGACACAGGGTGGGGTCGGGGCTGGGGCTATGGGCCTCCCTGGGGACAGATGAGGGGTGGGGGCGGAGGTGGAGGTGGGGCGAAGGCCTCCCCAGGATAGCTGCGAGGTTTGGGGCCTTGCGCCCGCCCTGGCAGCCGCTGCTGACACAGTTCCCTGTTGCCTGGCAGAGCAAGCGGGTAGCGGGCAGGATTGTGCCCGCCATTGCCACCACGACGGCGGCAGTGGCCGGATTGGCATGCCTGGAGCTCTACAAGCTGGTGTGGGGTCACCGGGACCTCGGCTCCTACTGCAACAGTTTCCTGCAGCTTGCGGAGCCGCTGCTCGCCCGCTTCCGGCCCCTGTCGCCCCCAGCCACTTACAAGGTGAGACCCCATGCCCGGCCTTGCCAATGACCTCCCCCACACCCGGGCAGGGGCTGAGTGGCAAGGAGGGGGAATAGGCCCTCCTCAAGGGCAGCAAAGTCAGTGGCTGGGGGATGCCGGAATCTGGTGCCCGTGCCCTGGCAGTGAGGGCTGGCCCAATGCCCCAGTGCAGCACTAGGAGCCACTGTGCTGCAGGGAGCAGGATGGGGGTCTCCCCGGCTGTCAGGGCTGGCACTTATGCACCAGTGCAGCACAAGGGGCGCTGTGCTGCAGAGACCCAAACAGAGTCTCCCCTGGCAGTCACGGCTGGCTTGATGCCCCAGCGTGGCCCTACGGGGACTGTGCCCTGGAGGTACAGTGTGGGAATGGCCCCAGCCTGTGGCCGTGGGGAGGTTGGCACAGGGAAGGTGCGCCGAGGGTCCTGGCTCACTGTTACACTCCCATCTTCTGTGTGCTGTTATTGGCTCTGGGGTGGCTGCCTGGCTGCACCACGTTCCTCCCCAGCACGGGCTGCATCTCAGTGGTGGTGGAGGGGAGCATAGCTCTGGGCAATGGGCTGCAGCTGTAGCTAGGGATCCCCCACTCTGGGTGGTACTGGAGCAAGGAGAGCCACAGCTGGGGCATTGCAGGGGCGCCGTGCACATGAGTGAGCCTGGCCTATGCTGTGCCCTCTGCCTGGGCGCAGGGCCCAGCATGTGAGGGGGGCCTAGATGCTGTGCGCACAGTGTGGGGAGCTGTCCAGCCCCTGATGCCTGGACCGTGCTGGGAGCCAGCATCCCAGGGACCGGGGCTCTGCCAACAGCTGCCTGGGCATGGCCAAGCGGCTTTCAGCCAGCCCCTGTAGTCGCCCTTCTCTCTACCACGCGAAGCTACCCCTGACCTACCCCTTGCTGCACAAGAGCGCTGTGGGGCAGCAGGGGGAGCAGGCAGAGCTGTAGGGCATCGGGGGGGCGCAGGCAGAGCTGTGGGGCAGTGGGGGGCTCTGGGGCACCGGGAGGCACAGGCAGAGCTGTGGGAATTAGTTGGGGGCTGTAGGGCAGCAGGGAGCAGGCAGAGCTATGGGGCAGTGGGGGGAGCAGGATGAGTGGTGGGGATCAGTTGGGGGGCTGTAGGGCAGTAGGGGGAAGGCAGAGCTGTGGGGCAGTGGGGATGGGCTGTAGGGCAGATGGGGGAGCAGGCAGAGCTGTGGGGGACTATGGGAGGCTGTGGGGCAGTGGGGGGAGCAGGAAGAGCTGTGAGGCAGTGGGGGGCTATGGGGAATTGGGGGAGCAGGGAGAGCTGTGGGTCAGTGGGGGGTTGTAGGGCAGCGGGAGGGAGCAGGCAGAGCTTTGGGGAATCAGTATGGGGCTGTGGGGCAGTGGGGGGAGCAGCAAGGGCTGTGGGGCAGTGGGGGAACCAGGTGAATCTGTGGGGCAGCAGTCTGAGCTGTGCGGCAGCGGGAAGCTCTGGGGCAGAGGGGGGAGCAGGCAGAGCTGTGGGGCAGCAGGGCCTGTAGGGCAGCGGAGGGAGCAGGCAGAGCTGTGGGACAGTGGGGGGCTGTACAGCGGATGGTGGAGCAGGCAGAGCTGTGGGGCAGTGGGGGGCAGTAGGGCAGAGGGAGGAGCAGGCAGACCTCTGGGGAAGCAGGGGCTGTAGGGCAGAGGGGGGAGCAGGCAGAGTTGTGGGGTAGCAGGGGCTGTAGTGCAGAGGTGGGACAGGCAGAATTGTGAGGATCAGTGGGGGGCTGTAGGGCAGTGCAGGGAGCATCAGATATGAGAGGCAGTGGGGTCTATAGGGAAGCAGTGGGAGCAGGCAGAGATACGGGGCAGTGGGGGGCTGTATGGCAGAGGGGGAAGCAGGCAGAGCTGTTGGGGGCTGTGGGGAAGTGGGGGGAGCAGGCTGAACTTTGGGGATCAGTGGGGGGCTGTATGGCAGCGGGGAACAGGCTGATCAGTGGGGCAGTGGGATTTTGTAGGGCAGAGGGGGGAGCATCAGAGCTCTGTGGCAATGAGGGGCTGTGGGTAGCGGGGCAGCAGGCAGAGCTGTTGGGCAGCGGGGTTCTGTAGGGCAGAGGTGGGAGCAGGCAGAGCTCTGTGGCAATGAAGGGCTGTGGGGTAGCGGTGGGAGCAGGCAGAGCTGTGGAGATCAGTGTGGGGCTGTAGGGCAGAGGGGGGAGCAGGCAGAGCTGTGGGGCAGCGGTGGGCTGTAAGGCAGAGGGGGGAGCAGGCTGAGGTTTGGGGATCAGCGGGGGGCTGTGGAGCAGCGTGGGGAGGAGACAGAGCTGTGGGGCTCAGTCGGGGGCTGTAGGGTAGCGAGGGGAGCAGGTAGAGCTGTGGGTATCAGTGGGGGGCTGTAGGGCAGTGGGGGGAGCATCAGATATGTGGAGCAGCGGGTCTATATGGAAGCAGTGGGAGCAGGCAGAGATATGGGGCAGTGGGGGGCTGTATGACAGAGGGGGAAGCAGGCAGAGCTGTTGGGGGCTGTGGGGGGAGCAGGCAGAGCTGTGAAGATCAGCGGGGGGCTGTGTGGGGAACAGGCAGAGCTGTGTGGCAGCGAGGGGCTGTAGGGCAGGGAGGAGCAGGAGGAGCTGTGGGGATCAGTGGAAGGGCTGTGGGGCAGTCGGGGGAGCAGGCAAGGCTGTGGGGATCAGTGGAGGGGTTGTGGGGCAGTGCGGGGAGCAGGCAGAGCTGTGGGGCAGTGGGGGGAACTGGCTGAGCTGTGGGGCAGTGGGGGCTATAGGGCATTGGGTGGAGCAGGCAGAGCAGTGGGGGGCTGTGGGGAGCAAGCAGAGCTCTGGGTCAGTGGGGGGCTCTGAGGCAGTGGGGGAAGCAGGCAGAGCTGTGGGACAGCGAGGGGTTGTAGGGCGGGGGGCAGGAAGAGCTGAGGGGATCAGTGGAGGCGCTGTGGGGCAGTGCGGGGAGCAGGTAGAGCTGTGGGGCAGTGGGGGGAGCAGGCTGAGCTGTAGGGCAGTGGGGGGCTGTAGGACAGTGGGGAGAGCAAGCAGAGCTGTAGTAGGGCAGTGGGAGGCTGTGGGGCAGCGGGTGAAGCAGACAGAGCTTGTGGGGAGCAATGTGGGGCTGTAGGGCAGCGGGGGAGCAGGCAGAGCTGTTGGACAGTGGGGGGCTGTAGGGCAGAGGAGGGAGCAGGCTGAGGTTTGGGGATCAGCGGGGGGCTGTGAGGCAGCAGGGTAGCAGGGGCTGTAGGGCAGAGGGTGGAGCAAGCAGAGCTGTGGGGGGCTGTAAGCCAGCAGGGGGAGCAGGCAGAGCTATGGGCTAGCAGGGGCTGTGGGGTAATGGGGGGAGCAGGCGGAGCTGTGGGGGGCTCCAGGGCAGTGGGCAGAGCTGTGGGGATCTGCAGGGGACTGTGGGGCAGTTCTGGGAGTAGGCAGAGCTGTGGGGATGAGCCGAGGGCTGTAGGGTAGCGGGGGAACAGGCTGAACTCTGGGGATCAGCGGGGGGCTGTAGGGTAGTGGGGAGCCATGGGGCAGCGGGGGCCTGTGTGCAGAGCAAGGGCTGAGCACAGGGCCTGTTACTATGGGGTGGGGGGCAGGAGCCATCTGTCTGTGGGGCATGGTGGGGAGAGGCTGTCTGTGGAGCCAGGGGCCATCCCGTCCCAAGTTTGGGTGCTCAGCATGGAGCCCCTGGCCATCTCTAGCTCTCCCCCTCCAGCGCCACCCAGCATCTGCTCCCGTCACTGCTGTGTGCCAATGCCTGGCTCCCCGCGAGGTCTGGGACGGGCACCCTCCCAGCTCTTCTCCCCAGCAGCCTGTGCGGGACATCCCCCACATTCTTCTCCCCCATCTGGGACGGGCACCCCCCGCTCTGCTCCCCTCCGCAGGCCTGACACTCCGCTTGAGCAGCAGATGGGGAGCGGGGGAAGGGGGAGGCAGGGCCCTAAATTGGGACCATGTGGCGGGGGAGGAGGCAAGTTTCCTGCTGCACAGGAAGCGCTGACGGGAGCCAGGCTGCCTGTGGGGGCGGGGGAAGGGGAGCCAGGCTGGCTGGGGCGGTGGGGAAGAGGAGGCGCCAAACATTTGTCTCTCAGTGTATTTCCACTAACACAGCCAGGTCAGCTACCGGCCTGCACTTGCCTTCCCGCAGCCGCCCCCCTCCTCCCGGCAGTGCACCCCCCCCAGGAGCAGGGCACCCCACAGCCTGGCCAGGACCCCAGCAGCAGCAACACCGCAGCTCCTGGGCCTGGGGTGCAATGGGGTTGTAGGCTGGTCCCAGCGTGGGTAAGGAGAGCACCCCCTACAGGGGCAAGGGGGCCAGCCCTGTGGGCCCGGGAGAAGCCCCTGCCCCACACCCTGCTGCACAGCCCCTCGTCTATGCTGGCCCAACCCGTGACAACCAGGGAAGAGTGCCCCCTGCTGAGTGGTCCAAGCTGCAGCCCAAGGGGGTCTGGAGTCCCTCTTAAGGCCTGGGCGACTTGGGGGAGCCCTTCCCTGGCTGGGAGACCAGTGGGGCCATGGCTCCAGCACACAGCGGCTGGCAGGAGAGCAGGCCAAGGGCGGCAGGGGCAGAGGCTGGCTTCCGTGGGCTCTACGCAGCCTGGCTGCCCTGAGCATGCTGAGCTCTGGCTCAATGTGTGGAGGAGCGGAGACGTCCGGGTCAGCGCCCTGCTGCCCTTGGGGGCAGGAAGGGGGCGCAGGCTGGCAAGAGTGGAACAGTCTCCTGCCAGCCAGGAGCGGCGCCAGGGTTTTTGCCGCCCTAGGCGGCAGCGCTTCTCTAAGCATTCAGGGGGCCTGGGGTCTTGGGCGGCGGGGGTTCTTCCACTCCGTGTCTTCGGGGCACTTTGGCGGCCAGTCCTGGAGTGAGTGAAGGACCCGCCGCCGAATTTCCGCCAAAAACTCGAAGCGGAAGGACCCCCCGCTGCTGAATTTCTGCCGAGGGCGGCAAAATGCCGCCCCCCAAATTCTGCCGCCCTAGGTAACCGCCTAGGGTCGCCTACTGGAAGTACCAGCCCTGCTGCCAGCCCCCGTAGGAGCGCCATCCCCTTGCCCAGAGGGGACCTGAGGTGCTGGGATCGGACGAGCTGCGCCAGGTTCCCCCAGCGGGGCAGCATTAGGCAGGACTTGAACCCAGGAGTCCAGGAGCACAGCTGGCATCTCCCAGGCTGGGCTGAGGGGATGTGGGGCAGGTCCCCCAGCTCCGTGTGGGGGCCAGATGAGGAGCTGTGCCATGGCAGGCACAGGGTTAACTCCGCCAGGCTCTCAGGCTGCAGGTGGCGAAGGGGGTGGGGTGGGGGGAGCGGCCAGGTGCTAATGCCTTGACCCACCCGGGTGAGAAGGGGTGGAGTCCTGCTCAGCACTTGGCAAGAGCAAATGGCCAGGGCCAGCTGCAGCAAATGGCCAGGCTGTTCCACTCCCAGCACACCCAACCCAGCCCCAGCTGCCCATCCAGGGGCCATGCTCAGCTCTGCCAGGCTTGCTGCAGGGACTTTCTCAGGTCCTGCAGCCTCTGCGCCTCAGTTTCCTTACCATGAGCTCACTGCCTGAAGGGTGGCAGAGTGGCCAGGAGCAGGGAGCTGGGACTTGGCACAGTGGGGGCTCTGCTGAAAGGCAGAGCAGAGAGCCCAGCAGGGGAGGGGCAGGGGGCTAGCTTGTCCTGGGGCTGGCACTGAGTAGCGTGGGCACTAGGCCTGGGAGTTAAGCTGTGAGGCTGGGGGAAGTGCTGTGGGCTGATCAGTTGTGATGCAGGAGGTGGCTGGGGCAACTGTGCTGCCCCCTAGATCTCTGCAGCCCGGGGGTGGAGCCAGCTGGGGCGATGCTGGCCCTGGGTTGGGGGGATGAGCCATGCCAGGGCCGAGCCAGTGAGAACTCCTGCCCCCGAACCCCAGGCACTCCAGTCATCTCCCCTTTGACAGCCTCGTGTGCCCTGTGTGCTCTCCCCACATCCGGGCTGCCCAGAAAGGCCTGGCTTGTTGGCAGTCGAAGCCGCCCCCAGCCCCAGCTGGCTGGGTCCTGTGCAGGGCAGAGACCCGCAGGGCTTGGCAGAAGAAATGACTGATTGTGTGTGGGCGGGGGGAGCACTGCCTCAATGGGGCTTTGTGCAGGGCTGCCCCACCCAGCCTCTCCAGAGCTCAGCAGCCCAGACCCCCCTGGCGCTGGCAGCGCTGGCGGCACAGACAGCAGTGGGGGCCATGCCAGTCCCTCACCTCGGCAATGCTCACAGGGGAGCTATATGCCTGGGCACAGCCCACAGGGGAGGGGGGTTGTCCCCTGTCCCAGCCTGGCCAGCCAGGGGCTCCAGCGCCCCGTGGGGAGGGCAGAGCTCATGCCCAAGTCTGCTCGGGGCTGTGCCCTGCCTCCACCTCCAGTGTTCCCCCCCCTACCCCCCGCAGGCCGTATGTCTTGCCCTGACTTCTGCATCCTGCCCGTCCCAATGTGAGGGGACGGGAGGCTGGGCATGGCCTCCATGCCCTAACACTGCTGCGCCCAAATGCAGGGTCCTGTTTGCACTCACCCACACCAGCCAGAGGCCAGGACTGGGACAGGCATTGAGGAAGTGGGCTGAGTGCTGGATTGGCCAGGGAGGCTCTGGGTCCCACTGTCAGGATGTGGATTTTCTAATTCACATTCTGGAGTGATTTTGATTATTCTGAAAAGGAGGAAATTGCAAAAGGGACCAGCCAAGCAAACCGCCCCCCTGGCTCGGCTGGTGCCCCTCAGCTCCAACCCGCAGCCCCTGCTAGCCCAGCCCTAGGCTCCCTCCACAGCTCTGGCAATGCCCCTCACTCCTGACCCACAGCCCCTGCTAGCCCAGCCCCAAGCTCCTGCCAGCTCTGGTGATGCCCCTCACGACCCACAGCCCTGTATTAATGGGCAGCGCAGGGAGAGATCGGTGTGCCATTGTTGAGGGGCAGTGCCAGTGTACCATGGCCATGCACAGAGCTGGCGCTCGTGGGGGGGGAACAGATGGGAAGACCCAGCTCCCTGGTCCTGTGGTGGCTACAGAGGGGTGGGGGGTGCCGCCACATGCTGACATCAGCCTGCCCTTGTGTCCCCACCAGTATGGCCAGGAGACATGGAGCTGCTGGCATCGGGTTGAGGTGCCCGGGATCGGCGCCCACAGGGAGGAGCTGAGCCTGCAGGAGCTCCTGGACCAGCTGCAGGTGACCCTTCCCCCCACCCCCCGCCAGACCCTGGGCTGTGGGAACAGGCCTGTGCCCCCTCCATCCTGCTGACCCCCCCTTTCCCTCTGGGACCTGAGCCCTGTCCCCACTGCCTAGAGGCAGTGGCTGGGCCTTGGGCAGTCTGCCCCCACCCCAGGCAGGCACTCACCTCCCCCACAGCTCTCACCCACCCCCTACCCAGGTCTCTCTGGGGTGCCCACTGCCAGACATGGCTGCTTGGGAAGGTCTTGGCTGGCCCACTTTCTCCAGACAGCCCCCTGCATGCTGACCTAGTCCAGGCACATCCAGTCTGGGACTTGTGCTGGGGGGAACCACTGATGCTACCCAATGGCTGGAGAAACAGCCTCATCTGGGGCTTGGGAGAGACCCGGGGATGGGGGGAGACCCCCCCACTTACTCCTTTTTTCCTATTCCACAAAAGCCTATGGGAAGCGAGTGCCCAGTGCTGGGCCTGGCACTGACCTGCCTCATCCTTGTCGCCCCTCCTGCCTTACAGGGGGTGCACGGCCTGCCAGTGCGTACAGTGCTGTGTGGGGTGACCATTCTCTATGCCAGCTTCTGGGCCAAGCAGAAACGCGAGGCACAACTCGCCCGCAGGTAGGCGTTGTCTGGGCCTCTGGGCTGGCACCCGGCTCTCCTCTGGCCCTGGGCTGGCTGCCCTCCCTCTGCAGGGGGCTGATGGGTCTGCAGCAGGGGGCATCACCCCACGAGCCCCCATCCCGAGTGAGGTCCTGGGGACCAGCACCAGCTCCCCCGCTACCAGCTCCTGCGTAACCCACTGCCCTTCCCCTGCCAGTCGCCAGGACTCCAGCTCCCCCTGCCCCTCCCTCTCCCCCTCTCCAGGGCTCCAGTTCTGCCCCCTGCTGCCCCTCCCCCCACTCACCAGGACTCCAGCTCCCCCCCTTCCCTGACAGCTGCATCACTGGCTCCCAGCCAGTCTGACCACTGGGTAAACATCCTGCTTCCTGCATCGGGACCCCCGCCCGGCCCCTTGCTGGCTGCGCTCAGCAGGAAGGTCCCGAGGGCCAGGTGGCATTGCCCTCAGGCCTGGCCATGGGAGCTCCTCCAGCCAAAGACCCCTGCCAGCACCCCTGGGCTCGGCGAGGAGCAGGACTAGGACTAGGGTCAGCATGGGGGGGGGGAGGCGCTAGGGGAGCCTGGCGAGGGGCAGGGATCAACCCCCGCAGGGCTGACATGGGAAGTCACTCAGAGCTTGGGGTGTTGCCCCAGGCAGGCCAGCTGGATGCCCACAGAGAGGGGGTCTTCAAACCTGGCTTCGGGTGCTTGGACCCCAGCCCCCTCCCCAGCCAGGGCTGTGCTCACTGGCACTGCCAAGTCTCCACTGATGCAGGGTCGCCAGGGGGTTGACTGGCACAGCCTCTGGGCATATACACTGGGCCTGGTTCCTGCTGGATGTCCCGTGGCTTATTCACCCTTCCCCTTCCCTAGACTGACGCAGCTGGTGGGCGGCCCCTCTGGAGCAGCCTGGCCGCCCCCCCGGATCCTGGTGCTGGACCTGGTCTGTGAGGACCAACAGGACGACGACGTCTTACCGCCCGTGCATGTTCGGCTGCCCTGTGGCTGAGCGAAGCCTGCTGCTGGGCGTCTCCCTGGGCACAGACAGGCAGCAGGGGCTTGGCTGTATGCTACAGGGCCCCTGAGATGCTCAGCAGGACGCTGGCCCCCTTCTCACCAGCCTGGCAGTGGAGAGCCCAGGATGTAGATGGGCGCACTAGGAGCGAGGCCTGCCCCCACCCCCCTACAGCTAATAAACCCCTGCCCCGTCAGTAGGAGCCAGAGGACTGCTCATTCGGGCGGGGGGGGGGGGGAAGGGGAGGGTTGGGCAGTGCCTCCATCTGTTAACTCACCTGCTGCAATTCTCCTGCTGAAATGGGGAGGGGCATAACAGGTTCAATAGCCCCACTCCCCGGGCAGCTTCTGGGACAGCGAGGGGCCTGGCTGGAGGTGTTTCAAGGACCCCCTAGTCCCGGGACAGTCTGGCACCAGCGCCAACTCTGTGCCACAAATTGGGGTTCAGCCTGGTGCCGCCTCAACCATGGGAGCTGGGCATGGCAGCCTCGGATGGGCAGGGGCAGAACAGCTTGGCACCCCCCACCGGCGACTCCCTGGCAGCTGGCGAGGGAAAAGGGGGAAATCAGCATTTCAATGGGTGTGCCCTATGCGTGCAGCATGATTGTGCAGCACGCAGTGTATGCATGTGCACTGTGGGGGTGTGCATGTGCGTGCATTGATCATTCTGTGTGTGTGGGTGCGTGCACTGCGTGTGCACCATCTGGGTGAGCCAGGCTCCCTCCCCTGCCCCAGTGCAGGCTGCAGCCATCCAGGTGAAGCTGGCACAAAGCCCCTGGTGAGGACAAGAGCACACTGGGCCAGTGACGGACTCTGGCCGTACCCGGCGCTGCCCCCTCTCTCCCAAGCATGGGCTCTGGCTGCGCGTTCCATACAAAAGCTGTTTGTTTATTTACATAGCCGGGTACAAATGCAGAGCTGGGACAGGAATGTGCCAGGGGTGGGACTAAATGTAGCCAATAATGTCATTGCAGATGATTGGCTGCCGGCTGCGGCTGTTCAGGAGGGCAGCAAAGCGGGTGCAGTCCGTGGTGAGCTTGGCAATGTCGCCGTGTGACTGGTGGAAGAGGGGTCCCTGCCCCCGCCCACCGAGGCCCCCTGGGCCGGAGAGGTGCTTGGGGCCAGGCTGGGGGGCGGTGGGGCCCCTGGGGCGCGCCAGGCTGGCGAGCTTGCGCCGCACGTTGCCCGAGAGGCTGAGTAAGAAGCTGTGGGGCTTGGCCAGCCGGCGGGGCAAGACACTCTCCTCAGGCAGGTCCATCCAATTCTCCACCAGGTCGGCAAAGCAGTTATCACCCAGCACAAGCGGCTGCCGGTTGCGGCTCTGTGAGAGCAGTGCCACAGTCCAGTCCTGCGTGTCTGCTGGCTCCAGCACCCGCCACTGCTCCAGGCAGGCATCTGAGGTGGACTTGGGCCGGACCCGCCGGCCAGGGGCCTGGCTAGGGCTGCTGCGGAGGAAGCCCCCCGTGGAGAGCCTGTGTGCCCGCTGGCAGGAGGGTGGGGGGTTCCTGCGCAGCACTGGCCCCTCCTCCTCCCGCCACGTGCCCCCTGACACCTCCGAGTAGCCCGAGTCGAACTCCAGGCTCCTCTCGCTAGCGGGCGGCGCGCACTCCTCCTCCTCCGCCAGTTCCAGGCAGCAGGCAGAGTCTGCCTCTGAGACAGCCGATGCCCGGTTCTCCGCAGGCTGCTCCCAGCAGGGCTGGGGGGGAGCTGGTGCCGGCTTGCGGGGGCCCAGCCGTGGAGCTGGGCCTGGCACCTGCTTCAGCTCATGCAGAGTCCGCATCATGCCCTGCATCTGGTCCCGCAGCGTGTCCCCCGCCACCCGCAGGTACAACTGTGGGGAGAGGAACATGGTGACGTCATCGCTGCCCTGCCGGACTGGCCCCCCAGGCAGCATGGCTGGCCCATCCCCTATCCCCCTAACAGCCCCATCTCCCACCTCCATCAGCCCCATCACCATCCCAACAGCCCTGTCCGCCCAACAGCCCTTCCACCCACCATCCGTCCTGACACCTCCAACAACCCCATCTCCCCAGCAGCCTTGTCTCCCGTCACCTGTCCTGACACCTCCAACAACCCAGTCCCCCACCTCCATCAGCCCTGTCACCACCCCAACAGCCCCGTCCCCCACCTCCATCAGTCCTGTCACAGTCCCAACAGCCCCATCTCCCTCACAGCCCCGTCACCCGTTCCAACACCTCCAACAGCCCCATCCTCCGCCTCCATCAACCCCATCCAGACACCTCCAACAGCCCTGTCCCCCACCTCCATCAGCCCCATCAATGTCCCAACAGCAGCCCCATCACCCGTCCCAACACCTCCAACAGCCCCTTCCCCCATCTCCCTCAAGCCTGTCCCAACAGCCCTGCCACCCATCACCCGTCCTGACACCTCCAACAGCCTCATCCCCCACCTCCATCAGCCCCGTCCCTGCACCAATTGCCCCGTCCCCCACCTCCATCAGCCCCATCAATGTCCCAACAACCCTGTCACCCATCACCAGTCCCAACACCTCCCAACAGCCCTGTCCCCCGTCCCAACAGCTCCATCCCTCACCTCCATCAGCCCTGTCCCAACACCTCCAACTGTCCCGTCCCCTGCCTCCAACAACCCCATCACCCGGCCCGACACCTCCAACAACCCCATCCCCCGCCTCCAGCAGCCACATCCCCTATCACTTGTCCCAACACCTCCAACAGCCCCGTCCCCTGCCTCCATCAGCTCCATCACCATCCCAACACCTCCAACAGCCCTGTCCCCTCAAAAAGCCCCATCACCATCCCCTGCCTCCAACCGCCCCGGCACTGTCTCCCCCATCCCAACATCTGTCACCCTCTCCGCAGTCCTGGTCCTCTCCAATGCTCTCCCAGCACCGGCCCAATGGCAGCAAGGCCCCCCGGAGCCAGGATGGGATGGACATTCAGGGATTATTGGCTGGGGCCCAGTTCCATGGCAGCGACCCTGTCCCCAGTGACCGGCTATGGGACACCAGAGTGCCCACCCCATCCACCACCTGCCACCCCACATACCCCCTGCCCTGTCCCCACGCCCCCCATCCACCTCCCTGCCCCGTCCTCATGCCCTCATACACCCTTTACCACCCCACACCCCCATCCACCCCTGTCCTGTCCCCTTCCCCCATTCACCTCCCACCCTATCCCCCATGCCCCCATCCCCTGTCCCCACACTCCCCATCCACCCTCTGCCCCCATCCATCCCTGCTCCATCCCCACACACCCCATGCCTCCTGCCATCCCCGTCCCCTAGCCACATGCCCCTATACACCCCCTGCCACCCCACCCCCCATCCATCCCCCTTACTGTCCCCACATACCCCATATGCAACCACAACCTCATATACACCATGCCCTACATCCCCTTCCTCTATACACCCTCTCCATGTCCTTCCCCCATACACCCTCTGCCCTTTCTCCACACCTCCCATAAACACCCCACCACCACCTATACACTCTGCCCCACACCCTCCCCCATCCCCACACCCTACCCCCACACAAATGCTGTTCCCCCCCCCATGCTCACCAAGCACTGGCTGCAAGGAGCCCCCCTCTGATCCCCATGTCACTCAGCCCCCAGGGGAGCCCCCAGACAACTCACCAGGCTCTGGGCTCCTGGGCAGCGAGCCCAGCTGGGCCCAGGGCCCCCAAAGCTGGAGCTGAGTCCCTGTCCCCTCTCTTGGTGGTCACAGGCGCTGCCCTGGGAGATGCCTGGGTTGGGCTGGGCATTCGAGCAGTGGTCTCTGTGGTTGCAGCAGTGTCTGCCCGGGTTGGGTGTGGAGCTGCAAGGGGGAGCCGCACACGCAGGGCCCCGCTGCCCGGACATGCACTCAGCCCCAGGGCACCACTTTCCTGCTGCTCCTGCACCAAGTGGGCCCATCCCTGCCGCATGCTGCAGCATGTTGGGGTGAGCAAGCAGCTGCCCCGCCGCATCGGCAGCTGCAGCTCCAGCCCCAGCCCCAGCCCAGCCGCTGGGACATGACAAATAGAGATGGCAGCTGGAGTTACACAAGCTGGGCCTGGCCAGAGATGCTGGGTGCCCAGGAGAGCCCAGCGCTGGGGGACAGAGGGAAGGGGTACCACATGGGCCTGGCCCGGAGCGGTGTGGAGGGACCCTGGCTCCCACCGACCCCTGGGAATTCCTCGGGGCTGGCATGTACCACTGGCGAAGGGCCATGAGCCAGGGCCTGGGGCAGCCATGGGCCACACTCCACCGGGACGCGCCAGCAGCACGGGACGATGTGCGCTCTGGGGGCCATCGGAGCTGTCCCACACAGCCAGCACAGGCATCGGGCCCGGGGAGGAGGGAGCTGAACTGCTCACCAGGGCCAGGCACACATGGGGCACCAGCCATGCCAACAGGCACCCTCTGATGGGATCTGCTAAGGTCCCCTTGTCAGTACCAACCCCTGCAGTCACACCCAGACGGCTGGGCAAACATCGGGGCTGGGCAAACATCCCTCACGGACACACACGAGTGTGCCAGAACTGGGAACTGAACCCACGAGTCTGGACTCCCTGGCCTGGCTCTAACCACTAGCCCCCACTCCCGCCCACAGCAGGGAAGCAAACCCTGGAGTCCTGACTCCCAGCCCCGCCAGGTACACAGAGCAGTGCGCTGTGTGGTAGGTGGCCAGCAGGGACATGCCGCGGCTGGAGTGCCAGGAGCCTTGCCAAGGGCAGGCCATAAGGCCATGGGAGCAGAAGCATTTGGGGCCTTAACAAGGCGAGCCTGGCCTGAGAGGCTCCCTAGTGCTCCAGCTCTGTGCTTTGGGGTGGGGCTCCTCCTGCTTCCAGCCACCCCCACATCCCACCGTGCCTGCCAGCCACCACGCCTCCCCCTCCGCGCCCTGACTGAGGGCGTTGCTGCACTTCCCGCAGGGAAACACTGGCAATTCCAGGACTTTGCAGCTCAGCCCCTCTGCCTGTTGCAGCCCCAAGCCCTGGAAACCTCCTGCACTACTGCACCACGAGGGGCTGCTCACCCAGTCGCCCCGTGGCTCCACCCTCATGTCCCTGACTGTGAGCGATGGCACCACAGCTCGGGCTCAGTCCCTTTGTCCTAGAAATGAGTCGGTGACTCCCACTTGCTGGCTGAGGGCAGCTGGGCTGCAAGGCATGGGGTGTGCAGACTGCCCTGGGTCCTGGGGGGCTGGATGGCCCTTTCTCATTTGCTCCCGGCTCTTCTGGGCCACACCAGCCGAGGTCCTGGCCAAACGCAGCCCTGCAGGGGGTAGCTTGGGCAGCTGGTCCCGGCAGCCTGGCATCCAACATGCCATGGAAACCGTCTATCGTTTGGCTCCGCCAAAGCTCCAACCTGAACTGGGGCCAGGTTTGCCCAGAGCTACCGGAGGATTGAGGGCATCAGGGCCACATGCTCCCCAGGGGCCAGGGAAATTGCCCTACCAAGCGTGCAGACCCACATGGGCCCAGAGACAGCAGGGCTAGTGCCAGGGGCCCACTCCCATAACAGAGGCCATGCCCAGGGCTCCAGAACAGCCACAGGATCTGCCCGTTCATCCCTAGCCCCAGCCCAGGGACACGGCAGACCCTACAGGAGGGAGACATGGGACCAAGTGACAGGGCCCAATAGCACCTCTGCCACTGCCAGTCAGGGTTGAACTGGGGCCAGCTTGGGTGGATTGGCTTCCCGAGTTCTGACATCACTATCCCCTCCGGTGGATTGGCTCGCCCAGCTCTGATGTCACTATCCCGTTGGGCAGATTGGCTCCCCCAGCTCTGATATCACTATCCTATCACCCAGCAACCAGTTGTTCAGCAGTCAGCACTTTCTTGACATCAGATGTAAAACAACAAAAATGGCTTCCTGTGTCTGCCACCTGCGAGAGGAGGAACCCCTGCTGCTCCTCCCCTGCCCGCAGGGACCACCCAACCCCGGACACAAAGCACACGCGCCTGCTGCCCCATGCAGGTAAAAGTGCATGTGGGTGCCCAGAGATGTGTGTGTGTGTGTGTGTGTGTGCACAGCCCTGCCCAGGGACCCTGCCCTGCGCCAGCACAGCCCACCCACCCAGGGGCCAAAAACCAGGTTTTCAGAGGTGCCCAGGGACTTGGGGAGCCCTGAGACCAGCAGCGGGCAGTACCCAGGTCACATGGAATCAGGCCCCTGAGGCCAGCAGGGGAGAGGGGGGGGCCTGTGCCTGGGTCACACAGGGGATCAGGCCCCTGAGGCTGGCTGGGGGGAAGGGGGGGACGGGGGAGGAAATCAGGCCCCTGTGGCTTCTCACGTCAGTCCCCAAGTCCTTGGTCACGTTTTGTAATTATGGCCGGAGATTCCTCCAGCTGCCAGTAACTGCGAGCGGGTCACACTCTGCCCCCCGCCAACGCCCCCAGCCCCCCACCTCATGGCAGGGCAGCCCAGCGCCCACCTCCCAGGGGGCAGTCAGTCCCTCCCCCGCCCCATGCAGAGAGGGCAGGGTTGGAGCCGGGCTGAGCCCCCGGGCATGGAGCTCCCGGAGCCAGCGGAGCAACAGGGGGGCTGGGGGCAATCTGGACCCTGCTAGGGTCCCGGGGGTCCCAGAGTCGGGCAGGCCCAATCGCAGGGGCTGGGGGTAGCTCTGGTCCAGCACAGCCTCTGGCCCGACACTGTGGCCTGACCCTGGTGACGCCCAGCCTGGGGCTGCCCGGCCCCCCGTGCAGCTCTGGGCACAGGAGCGGGCAAGGCTGGCATGTGCCCAGCGCGGGCAGGCGACCGAACCCAGCGGTGCCAGGCGTGGTCCGGGCAGAGCTGATCCCCAGTACTCCAGGCACGTCCCTGGCCTCTGCCCTGCATCCTCGGCGCCCTTCCCCGTGCTAGCCCCGCCGCTGCCAGGGGGAGCCAGGCTGCCCGGCCGGACCCGCTGCCCTCCCGGGCCCAGCGCGCCCCGAGTCTGGCCACTCACCACTTCTGCCCGGAGGCGGCCGAGCGAGGCGTCCAGCCGGGCGCGGCGCATGTCGGGGGGGGGGGGGGGCTAACCAGGCAGCCCTGGTGCGCGCAGGAAGCCACGGGCGCCCCGCCAGCCCGGCGCTCGGCGCTGGCCCGGAGCTGCGAGCTGGATCCCAGGCGCTCACTGTCCCAGGCCCGGCCCTCGGCCCGGAGCAGCCAATGAGCCCCGGTCTCCCCCGACCGGGGGGGCCGGGCCGGGCCAATGGGAGGCCGCAGTAACGTGACTCCTGGGGCGGCGGGGGCCTGAGCCCGCTAGGGGCATCCCCGGGACTGGCCGGGGCCAGACGGCGCGAGGGGCCCCGGCAGGGGGCCGGCCCCTCCAGCCCTGGGCAACCAAGGCACAACGGGTATCAACCCCCCCAAGCCAGAGCACCATGGACACACCAGCCCCGGGCACCAGCCCTCCAGCCCTGGGCACCGTGGGCACTAGCCCCACCCAGCCCTGGGCACGGAAGGCACAAGCCCAGTTGCAGAGCGCTGGGGGGTGGGCGCGGGGGACAGGCAGTTGCAGAGTTTTGGGAGGGCTCTGGGTGAGTGGGGGCTTGGGGTGAGCATGGGGTGTGGGGGGAGGAAGCCTGGGGGGGGCAGGCATTTGCAGAGCTCTGGGTGGGCGGGGGGGCTGTGGAGGGTGGATGCGGGGCTGGAGTGCGGAGGGGACAGGCAGTTGATGGGTGGTGGCTGGTGCTCGGCTGGAATCTCTGGGCAGTCCACACAGAGGGTGCCCCCACTGGGCGTGCTGAGATTGCAGGGACAGCTGATGGCAGACAGGGCCTGCGCTAGGTTTTTTGCAAAAAAATTTTTTGGCTGCTCCCCACCCCAGCCCTGGACTCTCACGTCCCCACCCCCTGCTGCCCCAGCCCTGGGCTCTCTCTTCCCCCCCTCCCCACACACACCCTGCTGCCCCAGCCCTGGCCCCCGCCCCCACCAGTGGTGACTCCGCCCGCTCCCCCCTCGCCTCCAGCCGGTCCGGCACTGGCAGGGTCGGGGTAAGCAGCGGGGCTCCTGGCCCGCGCCTCAGCCCAGGGTCCCTCCAGCCAGGGCTCCCGCCTCCAGGACCGTCTGGGACCCAGGAGGGCAGAGCCGGGGAATCGCCCTGGCAGGGGGCTGAGGAGCCGGGGCAGGGTAGCTCCAGAGGGAGTGGAGCCCCGGAGAGCGGGACCTGGGCCCCACGGCAGCACCCTGCCCTCTATGGCCCTGCTGCTGCTGCTGCTGCTTCTGGCTGCCCTGCTGCAGTCCCTGGACAGCTTGGGCCACTTCGCCCAGCCCTGACTGCGGGGCTGGGGGGCGGCCACCCTGTGGCACCTGCAGGCGGCTCCGTGTGCCCCTAGGGCGGCCCCCAGTGAGTGTCCCCCTCTGGGAGCCTGCCCAGCCCAGCCACAAGGTGCGGCACTGCTCCCCCGCGGCACGAACTGCAGCGGTCCCAGGGCGCCCCCCGCGCACAATGCGCTGCTGCTGCCAAGGCTGGCTCTAGGCTTTTGCCGCCGGAAGCAGGGCCGGCTCCAGGCACCAGCCGACCAAGCATGTGCTTGGGGCGGCACCTTGTAAGGGGTGGCCAATCTTGGGGTAGTGGGGGGCGCTTGGGTTTTTGTTGTTGTTGTTGTTTTTGTTTCGGCCGGGCAGCACTCGGGGGGTGGGTTGTTTGTGTTTCGGTGGCATGGCGTGGCACAGGGGGGGTGGTGTTTCAGCGGTGCAGTGCTCTTTTTTTTTGTTTGGGGCGGCAAAAAAGTTAGATCCGGCCCTGGCCGGAAGCAATCAATCAATAAATAAATAAATAAAAATGGCCAGAATGCTACCCTTGAAAATGTGCCACCCCAAGCACGTGATTGGTCTGCTGGTGCCTAGAGCCGGCCCTGGTCACAGAGGACCAGGCTGCCCCCTTTGGGGGAAAAGAGGGGCACTGTGTATGCAAATCGCTCAATAAACTAGTTTGCATTTTGGCAAATAATTTGCATATTTGTATATAACCCTAAACTCCGTTTAAAATCTGTTGGTTTAGTTCCGGCAAGCCCCTCCTGCCACCCAGTTGCCAGACTGGCACCCCTGAGCTGGGGGAACTGCAAGGCCCTTCACAGCCACAGCACAGAGCTCCCCACACCTGCGGCAGCAGTAGACCATTGTCCTTTGTGCCGAGCAGGAGAGTGCACAACCTGCCTTCTGCAAACACAAATGTTTGCTAGAATGTTGGAGCCAGGACTCCTGGGTTCTGTCCCTGCCCTGGGAGGGGAGTGGAGAAAAGGGGGAGTTCTATTGGGTTGGGGGGGGTGGTTGGGAGCCAGGATTCCTGGGTTCCATCCCTGGCTTTGGGCATGGAGTGGGGATCTTGTGACCAGAGCAGTGGTTCAAGCAGCATAGCCTAGCCCGTAGACATGGCACCTTCATTGGACAAGGCGGCAAGGCCACAGGGCAGAGCTGTGGGGCTGGTTGGGGCTGACCCTGCCATGGAGGGCTGTTTGCAGGCTCACACTGGGCTGTCCTGCTCCATGCCACTCCCTGAGCTCGCCGTGCCTTTGTCCTGGGGTGCCCTGGCATGGCAACAGCACGTATTACAGCCCATCAGCCAGAGGCCCCTGCTTAGAGCCCAGGCCCCATGCTACTCTGGGGCAGCCCCATGGAGCTACTGGCGCCCCCCACTGGATAGAAGTTTACACAGCAGGATTTAAAGCAGTGGTCCCCAAACTTAATTTGTTGCAAATCCCCCTCCCTTTGGTTGTACTGTAATCTGTCTCTGCCCCCCAGGGGCTGGGAGCCAGGAGTCCGGCTATGGTTGGGGGCTGAGGTCAGGGACAGAAGCCGAAGCGGGAGCCTTGGTTGGGGGTGGGGCATTTTCCTGATGTGTTTCCTGCGTCCAGTCCTTCTGGCCTAAGGTGCCAGCAGTCTTCTGCCTGCAACAACTCCCTGGCTTAGGGGTCCCTGGTTCAGCCCCCAGTTCCAGCTCCCTCCCAGGGCGCGAACGCCAACCCCTGCTCCCTCCCAGTCCCTACTCTCTCCCAGCCCCTGGCCCCCAAACCCTGCTCCCTCCCAGCCCCCAGCCCCTGACCCCTGTTCCCGGTCAGCCACTGGCCCCCCTGTGATGCTCTGTACCTCAGGGGAACACCCAGCACCCCCGTGTTCATCCTTGTAAAATGATTGTGTGGTATCTAAGGCAAAGTTTGTAGTGTTCGGTGTCTTCAGAAGGCTCATGATCCACTGAGCATTGTTGTTATAGTGATGTTGTAGGTTATAATTTCATATATATAGTTATGAGGCTGAAAATGTGTCCTCGTGGCTTAAAATAAGCCCAAGCATAAACTCTCTAAGAACAGAGGGGCAGTTCACACCGCATCAAGGCATGTATAGGACAAACCCAGCCCGGCCTCACAGGAACAAAGGACACTGGCCTAGGCAGCAACAAAGGATCTGTTGGACTCTCAAGTGAGATTTGTTATGCTTTGATTTATAATCACTTAACATTTATCTTTGCAGTTAGTAAGTCTGTTTGTTTATTCTAGCTGAAGCAGTGCGTTTGGTTTGAAGCATGTCAGAGACTCCCCTTGGGATGACAAGTCTGATACATATAAATTTCTTTGTTAAATTGACGAACTCATATAAGCTTGCAGCGTCCAACAGACATAACTGGACACTGCAAGACGGCGGTTCCTAGGGTTGTGTCTGGGACTGGAGATATTGGCTAGTGTCATTCGGTTGCACAATCCAAGGAACAGCTTACATGCCAGAGGCTGTGCGTGAACAGCCCAGGAGTGGGGGTTCTCACAGCATAGCAGGGTAAGGCTGGCTCCCAGAGTCAAGGATTGGAGTGACCTAGCAGATCACTGGTCCAGATAACACCAGGGGAACATTACAGTGGCACAGTGAGCAGGGTATATGTGCAGCTTGTTACTCCAAGTGGAGTTTACATTTTAAGCACTGATATTTGTGATTTTAAGTGAGTCTTAAGTGCAGTGGCTAAGAACAGTCAGGAGGAAGTCACAGTTTTGTTATTTTCTGTGTGCTTATTTCGGGAAAGGGAAGTAGGAACAGAAAAACAGGAAAATGAGTGAAAGCAGTGAAGCAATTGCAAAGTTTGGGCTTTTTGGAATGAAGTCTGCAGAACAGAAGAGGGAGCACCAGACATTATTGTAGCTGAAAGAACTTGAGAGAAAAGGAAAAGGAAAAGAGGCAGCCAGAGAAGAGGCTGCATACAAAAGGGCCATGGAAGAAAAAGAGAGAGAGAGAGAGAGAAAAGAAAAAGAAAGAGAGAAAATACACCAACTGGACCTGCTAGAGAAGCAGAACCAGAACCCCCTGACTGCAAAAACTCCCATCAATCCAAAAATCCACAAATGGGAACATTTATGTCCTGCATACAGTGAAGATGATGATATTGCTGAATATCTGACTACTTTCGAAAGGCTGCATGTAATACATGAAATCCCTGATGATAAGGGAGTTCCTACCCTGATTGCAAGATTAACTGGTAAAGCTTGAAATGTATTCAATGGAAAGCCTATTGGAGATGCTTTAGACTATTGTAAATTTAAAGATACTGTTTTGTGAAGTTTTCAGATTACCCCTGAAACATATAGAGTTAAATTTAGGAATCTTAAGAGGGATATTGGTATGAGTAATAGGGAATATGTAAACAAAATGAAAGATTTGTTGGGAAAATGGGTGAGGGGTAAAGAGGAGGCAAGTTTTGAGGGAACGTTGGATCTTGTTGCTTAAGAGCATTTCCTAAGCATATGTAAGGCTGATGTAAAGCAGTGTCTATGGGACAAAGATGTAAAGTGTGTGGATGAGATGGCTTTTTTAGCTGATGCCTTTGAACAGACTCAGGCATCTATTGAGGGCAGGTCACAGAAAGAGGGGTTTAAAACTGGTGGGAAGGGAGGATCCCATTTTGACCCTGGGAAGAGAGAAGGGGGCTGGGAGCCTAAACATTCTCTTACCCCAAAAACATTCCTCTACTGGTAACCATAGGCACCGACTCTGTGGGTGCTCCGGGGCTGGAGCACCCACAGGGAAAAATTGGTGGGTGCTCAGCATCCACCAGCAGCTCCCCGCCTCGCCCCAGCTCACCTCTGCCTCCACTCTGCCTCCGCCTCTGGGTGCGCTGCGTGCCCGCTTTCCCCCCCTGCTCCCAGCACTTGCGCTGCAAAACAGCTGTTTCGCGTGGCTGGGAGGGAGGGGGGAGGAGGGGGAATGCGGCGTGCTCGGGGAAGAGGCGGGGCTGGGTCGGGGATTTGGGGAAGGAGTCCAATAGGGGCAGGGAGGGGGCGGAGTTGGGGCAGGGACTTTGGGGAAGGGGTTGGAATGGGGGTGGGACAGAGGCGGGGAAAGGGTGGAGTCAGGGCAGGGCCAGGTCGGCGGGGCACGAGCACCCACCAGTGCCCTGGAAAGTTGGCGCCTATGCTGGTAACTCCTATCCCAAATCTCCTGTAACAGCAGAAGAGCCCTAAAGGTGCTATCAGTGTAATTCCACTGATCACTTGAGGAACAAATGCCCTGTGCTAAGAGGAAGCAGGCAATCATGTTAGTTCTGCTGTCCTCAACATGGAAACCCCCCAAGCAATTGAAACCTATCATATTGGTTTTGTGACGTTAGCATCTACAGAACCAGATATGGAGCATATTAAGGCTGTCCAAATTGATGGCAGGGAGTACTTGGGGCAGAGGGATATAGGGGCCCAGATCTCTCTGATTAAGCAGAGTGGGGTCCCAAAGGCCAGTATGCTACCTGGCCAAATGGCAGAGATTGTGGGGGTGGGCGAAAGCAGATTCCTCATGCCACTAGCTAAAATCCATGTGGTTTGGGAAGGTTTGAAAAGTGTTTTGACTGTGGGGGTAATGGAACACCTCCTATTCGACCTGCTCCTTGGTAATGATTTTTTCCGTGTAGCTTAGGTTAAAGTATTTGCCAGCAGCAGGAGGGAGTTTTATGCTGGGACCCCTGAGGGAAAGAGTAGCGTCTCAGGAGCTGTTGAGAGAATGGGAGAGAGTCTCCTTTGTGGAAGAATAACGCAGTCTTCACTCTTAGGTTGGTTGCAACACGTCAGAGACAGTTTTATTTTCTTTAACACTTGCAAGGGGAGAGTACTCATGGGCAGGGGTTCCCCTCCCGAGTCAGGTCTCCGTTAGATAAACAATTAAGGCAAGCATTTATACCCTTTGTTACATACAGTAATGATCAACAACTGCATTTTGTTTATATATATTCCTTCCTGATATGTTACTTTTCTCAGCAATTTTTTGCTACAGTCGGTGTTCTATTCTTATCTAACACAAGGTCAAAACAGTATCTCTTACAGTCTGTTCCCACTCGCCTAGGCCCTGTGTACCTATTGGGTTCCAGGAAGGATCCCCCCCCACAGGGCCTAAAACCCAAATGATTATGGGGAACAACTAATGAAAAACCAGGGACAGGAGTGCGGTCAAAGGGTCAAAAGAAGGGAACCTGACGGGGATACCGAGCAGAGAACCCCAGACAGCGCCCACTGTTCCTCAAAGGTGTCAAGGGAGCCAGTGGACGCCGCCCAGAGGAACTCTGCCCGGATACGTGAACGGACAGAGGATCGGAAACAGGCCCCACAGTCACAGGAACCTCCATCGGCCAACCTCCTCTCCCTGGTTTTATAGATGGCCTGTTTAGCCAGGGCCAAGAGGAAGTTGACCAGGAGGTCCCGTGACTTTGTGGGGCCACGGATAGGGAGTGCATAAATGAGAAGGTGAGGGGAAAAGTGTAACCAAAACCGCAACAAAATGTCGGTGAGGAGCTGGTGTAGGGGCTGCAACCTGGCACACTCTAAGTAAACGTGAGCCAGGGTCTCCCTCACGCCGCCGAAAGGACAGGTGTCTGGGACAGGGGTAAACCGCGCCAAGTACACGCCCGTGCTCACGGCCCCATGGAGGAGCTGCCAGCTGATATCCCCGGCGGGCCTCGGGACCAGGGTGGAATAGAGGCTGGCCCACCGGGGCTTCTCACCCTCGACAGGTGGCAGGAGGTCCCGCCACTTCGTATCGGGGCGGGACACAAGGGTGAGGAAGTGAAGAGTGTGGAGCACGAGCGTGTATAGATGTTTCCTTGGCGCGGTCAGGAAACGAACCGGTTGCAAGTCGTGCAGCCGGCTCACGGAGAAGGGGCGGGGGGGCTGATTGGGTCCATGGGGCAGGGGCCCGATGAAAAGGTCCGGAGGGCCAGGGGTGGAGGGTGGGCGGGGCGTGCCCTCGTGCAGGACCTGGTCGAGGCAAACCTGAGCAGCGGGCGGCAAAGCGGCCCTCACCTCCTGAAGTACGCGCCGGGGAGTACAAGGCCTGGAGAGCCCCATGCGCTGAGCGAGCGTCAGGGGATCCAGCCAGTCTCCCCGGTCGTAGTCCAGGAGGTCTCCGACTCTAGTAACTTCTGCCAGGACCAACCTCTGGCGCACCGCGGGGGACTCCGCCACCTGCACACGGAGCTGGGGGTTGTGTAGCAGGGGCTCCGCGAGGAGATCTGCCCCCCCCCCGGTGGCTGCCACGGACCTGGTCGCTGAGAACAGTTTCCAAGTCCGGAGGAGGTCCTGGTAGAAGACTGGCAGCCCGGAGAGGTCTCGCGGAAGACCTCTCGGATCGAGATAAAAGAGCTGCCGGTCGTATCGGAGCCCTCGGAAGCAGCGCAGGAAGGCATGCGCCAGTACACTCCACGCCGGACTACCTGCACCATAAAGGAGCCTCTGCAGGGCCTGGAGGCGGAAGACATGGACCTGAGTGCGGAGGCACTTCAGGCCCTGCCCTCCCTCCTCCAGGGGCAGATGGAGGACCCCTGCAGAGACCCAGTGCAGTCCTGGCCAAAAGAACTCCTCCGGAGGTCAGCCAGGAAGCCCGGGGCCGGGACCAGGGTGTTGAGACGGTACCAGAGCATGGACAGGACTAGTTGATTCCGCGAAGGGAGAGGCACCGGAGTAGTCCTGTCCATTTCTGGAGCTGCTCCATCACCCTGCCCTGTAAACCTTGTCAGTTCTCCAGCGGAGACGGATGCGTGGCAGAAAGGTAAACGCCGAGATAGAGCAGTGGACCCGCGCTCCACCGGATGGCCTGAAGCGCGGGTGGCTAGGCCCTGTGTAGCGGGATGGTTACCCGCTCCTGCCCTGCGGGGCTTGAAGCCTGGGCTGCCCCAAGAGAGGCTGGGGCAAGAAGCCTGGGCTGATTGGGGAAAGTAGGCTCAGCTGGGGTCATGCCCCAATCAGGCCCAGCTGGCCCCTATAAGAGGCTGGGAGCCAGGGCCCAGTAAGACTCCCTTGGCTTGTAGAGGGAGAAGGGCCTGGCTGTAGGGACCCAAGCAAGACACCTAGATTGGGAGCAGTGCTGGGGAAGGGCTAGGGGAGCTGGGAGCTCCAGCCTGGAAAGCTGCAGGCCTGACTATAGGCCGAATAGGTGCAGGGTTGCAATGGGGCAGCCCATGGGTGGCCAGAGGCAGCAGGTCTGAACCCCTTTGCCTGTGATGAGTGGCTTATACTGCAGTCTGCCCCAGTGAATGGGGGCTAGATGGAGACTGGGCAGTAGCCAAGACTGAGGCGAAGTGGGGATAGTGGGTGGGGGTTCCCCTGGGAGGGGAGACCCAGAACTGTGGGGGTACTGCCAGGGGGCAGCACCCAGTTAAAGGGGCACTGGGGTCCTGGGAGGGACACGGGGGCCAGCAGTGGCAGCGAGACACTGGCCTGAAGGGGGCACTCCGGAGGCTGGATGCTTATTCCCGAGGACATCCAACAGGAGGCGCCGCCAGGTGAGTCTGTGCACGCTTACACCCTGCATTAAAGTCTTGCATTATTAAACAGAGGAGTTAGCCTGACTCTTGCTCTTCCTGGAAGACTAAGATGTCTGCTTTTTTCCCAACTTCCACACTCCCCCCTTTTGTGCTTCCAGCATAACTATCAATCTTAAACTTCCATTTTCATCAAACCTTGTATTTCTGACTCTAGCTCACGTGGTACAACCTTCTGGGGTTTAATTGAATACAACAACAAAGCATGGTTAGTATGAATATGGAAGGTGCTATTATTAGTACATCCTTTACAACAACAATAACCTAACCCTAAACTCAACAACAATAAAAGCATTAACATTCCCATTCACGTTAACAACATTGTAATGATATGATGGGGTTGCTGTACAACCTTCGTCACAGAACACAATGCATAATACTTAGTACATAAAGTAGACCCTCTATAGGCTGTAAGAAAAGCATACTTTTCAATTTGATATATGTTTTGGAGTATATGAATTTGCCCTTGTAATTCAAAAATTTTCTGGACCTCTGGTAGGGGTAAAAGCAAATTTTGGAATCGATCAGGTGCTAAGGCAGTCCAATTAAAGGGTATTTGGAACCTAAGGGCTGACTGTAGAATTCTATCTGGAGGCCAATAAATGATATTATTGCCTGCAGTAGTGGTGAGATTAAAATATATGTCTTGCAAAGTGGTGGCCTTAACATATACAAAGCTATCATTAGCTTGGAAAAGCAGGTGTCCTGTCAGGATAGTTTCTTGTCCCATACTCTCCCAACAAACATTGTCATGAACAGTGACAACTTCTCCGGGCTTCAAGTTTATGTACACACTGAAGTTGTGGGGGTTCTAACGCCAGAGTGTCCATTGACTCCCTATCCCTATCCAAATGTCGGGTGTTATTCCAGGAGCACTAACTATAAATCGATTAGGCATACCAGGTAGTTTAATTTCCCAAATGTCTCAGTGAATTATCCAATCCCACATGCATCCTCCCCATGGACCCAGCAGGATTCGGTATGTGGGAGCCCACGCCCCTCCAATCAGCCCGTATGCTTGGAAGGAGCACTGCGAACATCTGCACTTCTGCCCAGAAAGTCTCCCAAGTATGTCTCCAGGGCCGCAGATCAGATGGCATTCCTGAAGCACTAGTAAGGGCAGTAGGCCAAGTTTGATGCTCAAGCTCACTCCAAATGGCCATGAACTGGTCATTCAGAAAATCCCTTTTTTCTAAACATTCCAGATCCCACTGCAATTCCTTTCCGGCCTCAGTGATATTCAATACCATCTCTGTCAAGAGCTTCTGGGTCATGGAGCTAAGAGCAGAAATAACATGTAATTCACCAACCCCAGCCTGTACCTTGGTTAACTGTGCTCCAATAATAAGACCAGTGGCCTTTTCTAATTTCTCATTCTGTTGTTGGCCTTTGTAAATGTTCCAAATTGCTGCTGCACTATTGGCACCATCCCATAGGGATTACTAAGGTGTAAAGGCCTTGGCCATTGGGTTTCATCAGAGTATATAGTATTGTCTGTATTAGAATGTGTTATAGAGGTGGTAGTGAGGATAATGGCAGGGGCAGTGGTCATGGCAGCAAGGTGCCTTTCGTATTCATCATCTGAAAGCCAATTAGGGAGGGCTATACATGCTGAAGGTACTTGTCTGAAAGCACAGAGCCCAGTCCCTGGAATAAACCCAAACCACCACTCAATACCACAGTCCCAAGCGTGGTTCCCACAAGTTCCTCCCTGCCAGGTTACGATACTCCATCTCTTCCACCAGGGCCAATTCTTAATGTCGTTTGTAGTCAAGAATCCCTGGACTTTGGCGGTTTCAGCGGAAGGAACATACCTCCTTCTTTCCTGGAACAGTGGTGGTTCAGAATCATACAGGGGAGAGGTTACCAGCACATCACCCTGTGATAACTGGGTTCCTCTAGCAGATGATGAATGTATGGTGGTTTTGTTAGTGAACAAAGGAGGGGTTACCAGCACTTCACCTTGTCCTTTTCTTCTGCTGTCCAGAAGGAGGAAAAAGTACGAGAAGGAGGGACAGGCTGATCGGCAGTCGGAGGGTCATCTTGAGGTGGAGGGGCCTTCTTGTAGTATGACGCATGGGTCCAGGCAGTTAGTCCTTGGCACTTTACAGCAGTGTTGGTAGTTAACAGGACTTAGTAAGGGCCTTTCCAGCATGGAGTCAGAGCGGTATTTCATTGATGGACCTTTTATGTAGACCCAGTCTCCTGGTTCTAGCAAATGGCAGGGTTGCTCAGGATCCTTGAGTAGTGCTTCTTTCACCTGTGTATAAAAAGACCTGACACATTTCATTAATGCCTGACAATAATTAAGCATTGTGTCATCCATTAAATGAATGTCCATCTGGGCAAGGGCCAGAGGAGGCACTGCTGGAGGTAGCATCGGGCTCCCTGTCAGGATCTCATGTGGGCTAAGTCCAGTTTTTCGGTTGGGGGTGGCCCTCATGCTCATCAATGCTAATGGCAGGGCATTTGGCCATTTTAAGTTTTTTTCTGCACAAATCTTGGCCAGTTTGTTTTTCAGAATCCCATTTTGATGTTTCGCTGTCCCGGCAGACTGTGGGTGGTGGGGGCAGTGGAGGTTGTGTTGGATCTGCAAGGCTGCACATAACTCCTTTACAATCTGTCCAGTAAAATGAGTTCCATGATCTCTGTTGATACTGACAGGTATGCCAAACCTTGGAATGAAATCCTTAAACAAATGTTCACAACAGTCTTGGCATCTGCCTTTCTGCAAGGGAAGCCCTCAACCCAATTTGAAAATACATCAACTACAACAAACACTCATAATTACAATGTTTGATTTTATTCAAATGTCTAATCTGAATATTTACAAAAGGTCCCCAAGGGGATGTGCTGCTTTTCTAGCTCTAACTGCTTTTCCAATATTATGTTGCTGGCAGTATTCCAATATTATATTGCTGACCCTCCTCCCTCAGTGAGTCTCCAGGAAAGGCAAATCAGCACTGTATGTGGCCAACACTATTGCAAGCAGGTACGAGAGGCCGAGGGGAAGAGAAACAAAAGAAAGGAGCAGAGAACGAATGAATTCATCACTACAACTAACAAACTCAATGCAAAGATAAGAGAACTCCAGCCCAAGACCAGCTGCTACCTGCCAAGACAGAAGGGGGGAGGTCCAACCCCCCTTCGACCAGCTTTGAGGGGGGGGGAAAGAACTAAGTGAGACACAGGGCTGCAAAGATAACTGCGAGAACAGTGAAGGCCAAGGCAGAAAAAACAGTCTCCGGAGCCGCGATGTTTTGGAAAAGGAAAACAGATTTAAGACTACAAAGATGGAAAAACACCAACTACCAGGCAAATTAAAATTAGGTGCATAACAATCTCATTAACTGCAGCAATCATCCCTCCCCTTTGCTCGAAATAGGGCGAGAGCACCTGAGGCGCAACCAGGCGGCAGTCCGGGGAGCGGCAAGGTGATCAGGGTGTAAAGTGCACCCAGCAGCACTCCAAAAATATTTCTCAGCTTGGCGCAGCCTCTGTCACATATCAGGAAATACTAAGGTTTTAATATAGTATCCAAACCACTTTGTATTCCAAGTTGGATAAAACAAGTATCTGCATTTAGCTCTAACCCTTCCATTTGGTTTTAAACTAGGCTGTCCTGTAGGACATTAAACACAACAATTCTAGCCACAAGACAAAACACCACAAGGACATAGGACACAGAACACAATTTCTATTGTGCCAGTAATTGCATGGTATGTTGGATTGCTCTTTAGCTGGCATTAGCTCTCTCTAATTTTCTAAAAGACAAAAACATATTCCTACCCCTTCTGGGGCGATCAGTCATTGTTTAAAATATTTTATTCTTATACAAAGGCCCTGCTGATTGCAGGCAAGACAGAGGAATTACCCCCATATTTTTCTGTGTTTGTTTCATAGGCAGGCCAAGTTTCAGTGGCTTCTACCTTACCAGTTAGGAAACCCTCACCGGCACACAGATGCCCTGGCTCGCTTTTAGATCCAGAGCCATTCACAGATTAAACTTTTACTTAAAAGGAACACAATTAACTTTTACCAGAGTTCTGATTGCCTGTTACCTTTAACTCCTATTTTCAAAAACACACAGTAATTCAAAAAGGAAACATAACCTATTGTAGCCCCTTGGAGCCTAATAGGATTTTAATTAAGTAGCATTGCATATTTGCATTTTCCTCACCCCTTTTACAATATCCACTACACATGTTCTTTTCCTTGATATTCCTTTCATGAATTTGGGTGGTTAAATTCCAATAGATTGTATGTTTTCTCTAATCCGACTAAAATGTTCATAACCAAATTATTTTAATTAAATAGTCTCTTTGCCTGGATTTATTTAGACATTTCTTTGGAAAAGGGCCCATTTTTCCTTCAGAATGGCTGCAAAGAAACCAAAAATTTTCTTTTCGTAACATCTTTTCTTTAACATTGTACAAAATGTTACTGCTAATTCCCTCCAGCAACTACAGAGTTAACTTCTCACTCTTTCCTTAAATCACTTGCTTATTTTCCCAAACCAACACCCCAATCAACTCAGATTTTACCATTCAAATTATTTTTCCAGGGGTTTAAATTCCCCATGCCTATATTTACTGCTTTCCCTTAGTCCTGCCACCATGCCCCTCAGGGCTTCCAACCAGCTTTCCATTTTTTTTCTTCTCTGCCTGCCTGTTTGCTTGTCTGGGCCTGATCCTTTTTTCTTTGCTGCACCGTCCCTTTCCATGGGCACAGGCTCGTTCTACTAACAATTTAGCAACAGAGCCGGCACCAGCCTGGCAAGCAGGTGCTTGGCGCGGCCACTCCAGAGAGGGGCGGCACGTCCAGGTATTCAGCGGCAATTCAGTGGATGGTCCCTCACTCCTGCTCGGTGCGAAGGACCGCCTGCCGAATTGCCGCCGCAGATCGTGATCGCAGCTTTTTTTTTTTTTTTTGGCTGCTTGGGGCGGCCAAAACCCTGGAGCCGGCCCTGTTTAGCAAGGAGGGTGGTCTTCTTAACTAACCCTCACCCCTCCTGGTCCTGTTCTTAAACATTCTCACTCACTAGGCTACCTGAGGCCTCCCCCACCCCGCCCCATGAGGCTTACCACCTGGACAGAACGCATGGCCAATTGACGTTTTAAGTGTTCAATTTTTTCTAGCTGTCAGGTACACATCTCTTCCCTTTTTTCCCAACTCTTCTTATTGCCCGGTCCTGCTATGACCGGGGGTAGACCCACCTGCAACCTTTTTTTTTAATCTATATCTATATCTATATCCTCACGAACACACTGCCCGGACTGGCCAGGCCCAAGGGTAGGAGAGAGCGAGAGAGGAAGGTTATCTTGTGCACAGGTTGTCCAGAGGTATGCTTCAAAAATCTCCCACTTGCTTCCACTCTTGGGTTTTTCACCCTGGGGTCTCTTTCAGAGACCTTTGTTCAGTATTCCAGTCCAGGCCAGCTGCCTGGGCTTCTTCAGCATCGCCAAACCACATCGTCTCCCGGGTCGCAGAGGCAGACTGTTGGGTCTCGCTGGGCGGCCAACCTTTGCAAATGTAATCTCAGTCCTGTAACTTGTGTTGCTTTTGTTTTGCCTCTGCCTATATTTTTCACAGCCAGTTGGGTTTTTTGATGCTTGGCATGCAGAGCAAGGCAGACTGTGTTGATTCTTGACCTTGAACGCAGAGCAGCTTTCTCTTTATCTCTGGGCTAAGCTGAATTTTCAAATTAATCTGTTCCTTTCCCTCCTCGCTTTCAGCTGTAACTAATTGGGGATATAAAGGAGCTGAAGGGATTGATGAAGTGGTTTGGGTAGGGAGGCATCCGGATGCTTTACATTTTGTTTTTAAATCCTGCACTTGAGTCTTTGATTTTTCCTGGGAGTCCTTTAGACTCCGCCTTCAAGACTTATGGAGTCTCTTTGTAGCTTCCTCCCACCAATAGACAAATTGCTCCCACTGTGTATCAGAGGCTTTTGGTGATGTGAGTGTTCCTCTGAGGTATGTGAGTTTAGCTAAATCAGAGGTACCTTCTACTGGGAATTATTTAGATGGATTATCATGTGTGTAACAGTTCCAATTCTCTACATACCTGCAGGTTCTTGGGCCATAGTGCACATATATATATATAATGTGCATCGGTGCCCTTCGATGGGTGGGGGACAGTCTTAGAATTCCCCCATGCCATTTTCTAATCACACACGCCAGGGAGGGCATCCTGTCTGCTAGCGGCTCATAAATTAAAGAAAGGTCTCTCACTCTCTGGGGAGGGCACCCAGGGCCGGCTTTAGCAAGAGCGGGGCCCGATTCCTGGGGGCGTGGCTTGCCACAAGCCCCGCCCCCAGGAATCGGGCTGTGCTCTGGCCGGAGCTCCAGCTGGGGTCGTGGGGCTTGGGTCTGGCCCAGAGCCACTCAGCCGGGGCTGGGCTGGACCTGAGCCAGGGGGCCGGGCCCGAGCCGAACCCGAGCCGGATCGGACCCGAGCCGGGCCGGGGGGCTGGACACGGGCCGGACCCGAGCCGGGCCGGGGGGCTGAGCCGGGGGGCTGGGCCGGGCCCGGGCCGAGGAGCCGGGCCTGAGCCGAGCCAAGCCGCGGGGGCCGGGCCCGAGCTGAGCCGCGGGGGCCGGGCCAGGCCGGGCCCAAGCTGAGTTGCGGGGGCCGGGCCCAGCCCGAGCCGAGGGAGCCAGGCCGGAGCCGAGCCGAGCCGAGCTGCGGGGGCCGGGACGGAGCCGAGCCGGCGCCCCAGGGCCGGAACTGCTGGGGCCGGAGGTGCTCGGCAGGGACCGGACTGGGCCGCGCCTCCCCGGAGTGCTTCTCACGTCCCCGTCCCACACCCCTGACTCAGCTTACCAGGTGCTGCCTGCCCGCCCCTGCTTCTTTTCAGACTTCCCACGAATCAGAGGTTCGCGGGAAGCAGGGGCGGGGGAGGAGCAGGGGGTGGAGCGTGCAGGGGAGGGGAGGAGAGGAGAGGAGGGGGAAGTGAGCTGGGGGCGGGGTGGAGAGCTGTGGCGCGGGGCCCTCTTGGCGCGGGGCCCAATTCAGCCGAATCGGCTGAATCGGCCTAAAGCCAGCCCTGAGGGCACCCTGTCCACTAGATCAGCAGCTCATAAGCTAGAAAGGACTTCCCACACACTCCGGGAAATGCCCTGTCCGCTCAGCAGCTCATGAGCTTTAAAAAAAAAAAATTCTCACTCTCTCTCATCTCCCTGGGAAAGGGTCCACTGGGGTCAGTAGTTCATAAGTAAGGTGCAAATTCCTATCCTCTGGGTCACAAGGTTCGGCTGACCTGACCCCTCTCCCCCCCCCCACCCCCTCCCCGGCTTTCAGAACTCCCACGTGGGGTAGCCCTGGGGCAGCTGGAGTCAGCTTAGTCTTAGACCTGGTCAGCAGCTCATACCACTTTTTCATTCATACACACACATTCATTCCCCATATCTAGATGCATCTCATTTAACAATAACCTTAATTCATTATTTCTGGACTCAATACAATTTTTCCCTTCATTTTGAGGCAGTAAAACCCCCTCAGCACCGGTGCATTAACCTTATTGGGGGTGGCAAACTAAGTCCCCAGCACCACATCAAACTAACCTACTTGAGGGTGGCAAAAAACTATTCCTCAGAACCAGGTAGCATAGAGCAATTTGTCCCAGAGGAGAGCCCAGAGAAGGGGCAGGGAACCTCAGAAACCATTGAGGTGGGTGAGGATTCCTGTGACACTAACACAGGGAAAGCAGTGTGCTTCCAAGTATGGGAGGGGCTGAGACTAGCTCCTTTCCAGCAGAAGGCAACATGCCCTCTAAGGGGCAGGAGAGGTGTTGAGTGATTAAAGAAACTGTCCCAGTTGTTAGCTGGCAGAGTTTTGCAGCTGAACAAGAGACAAAACCCTTCCCAGGGAGCACAGAGAAATGTGTCTTAGGTGGGGGCTGTGATAAAGTGGGGATTTTCCCTTGTTATGTTGTATGTGAGCCTATGTGAATCTTACTGTTTTGCATGAATGCTGTGTGCCTCAGTTTCCCTGTGTGTTGCATCAATGTCTAGGTGGTGGGAATAAGGGTGTGTGACTTTTGTGGAGGTTGCCCCAGCTGCCTGCACTGATGCCATAGCTGCCCCTTCATAACCTGAGACCCAGGAGGGGGATGTGACCAGGTGACTCTTGACCCAGGATCAGGGCCGCCCAGAGGATTCAGGGGGCCTGGGGTCTTTGGCGGCAGGGGGCCCCGGCTGCCGAATTGCCGCTGAAGACTCGGCACTTCGGTGGCAGGTCCCGGGATGGAAGGACCCCCCCGCCGCAGGTCTTCAGGGCACTTCAGCGGCGAGTCCTGGGGCTGAAGGACCCCCCACCACTGAACTGCAGCTGAAGACCGGGAGCAGAAGAAGCTCCGGGGGCCTGGGCCCCGTGAGTTTTCTGGGGCCCCTGGAGCGAGTGAAGGACCCCGCTCCAGGGGCCCCAAAACTCTCATGGGGGGGGGGCCCTGCGGGGCCTGGGGCAAATTGCCCCACTTCCCACCCCCCATCAGCCCTGCCCAGGATATGAGATAAAGGCCAGAGGAGGAGCAACAGGGAGGGCAGGTGCCAAGCAGCTGGAAGCGAGTCAGTTTTGGCTGGCTTGGGGCACAGGGGGAGGACCAGATCACTGGCTCTGGCCTCCCCTCCCCCAAGATGAACTTGGCTGAAAGTCACAGATTTCTGTGCTAACAAGCTCTGTTCTACACTGTGTTCCTATCGACTAATAAACCTTCTGTTTTACCGACTGGCTGAGAGTCCCATCTGACTGTGGAGTTGGGGTGCTGAACCCTCTAGCTTCCCCAGGAGCCCTGTCTGGGTGGACTCGCTGCAGGAAGTGCATGGTATGGAAGGGGATGCTGAATGCTCTGAGGTCAGACCCAGGAAGATGGAAGCTATGAAAGCTTCTTGCCCTGGAGACAGTATGCTCAGAGAGAGGAGGTATGCTCCCCCAGAGTCCTGACTGGCTTTGTAGGGAGTAGTTCCAGAGCAGGGGCCCAGAGGAGGAAACTGGGGAAGGAATAGTGAGGGTACAGGAATGTCTCCTCACTGGTCACTTAGGGCAGAATGCTCAGGAGGATGGCTGGGGCAGCATCTGTGCACTCAGGCTGTGACCCAGGTTTTGAGAAGAAGCTGTGTAACTGACCTCCTGGAGGGGAGCAGTCGCACAGCTGACTTCTCAGGAACAGACAAAGGGATGGCGGAGGGTACCCCAATCCAGGTCCCAATTTTTCAGGATGCTATTTCTGATAAGTTTTTGGAAAGTAACTGTGTCTCTTTAAATCAAGATGCAGCTCCAATGCCTGTGATAACAGAGGAGTTGGGTCCAGGAAATTGCCAGGTGGTAGTTTGCCAGAATACAAATGATCCAACTGACAGAGAACGGGATGTTTTTCCCCCAGGCTGGTGAAACACAGAGAGCAGTTATGGGGAAAGCTGCTGTGAAAAGATGAATCTGATCAAAGGGTAAACACACCTAGCACAGATCACAGCCCTCTAGGGGATAGGGAAGGACTCAGTGCTAGGAGGGGGAAACACTGGGTAACCCAAAAGGGGAGCTGGATTTTCTGTATATGTACAGTCCTGGGGTTGGGAGACCGCTCCCCAAAGTCAATGTGCAGGATCCCCCTGAAAAACCTATCTTGCCAGACCCTGAGGCACCAAAATTAAGAGCCCACACAGCGGGGAACACTGGAGGGAAGGAAAAGCCAGTGATTGATTACACAGGAGAAAGTCAAAGGACTCCATGGGTAAAGAACAAACTACCATAACCTCAAACTAGAATATCTGAACAGAGGGCGTGGTATCATAAAGATACTTGTAAACACACATCTGAGACACAAGTTTTGGTACTAATGTTAAGTTTTGGGGATAAGAATTTTGACATGGATGTTAAACCTTATGATAATACTTTTCAATTAATTCCTGTAAGCAGGTTTAAAGCTTATCACAGCAGAGAAACCATAAAAAACCTAGTTTGCTGTATGTGAATGGGGAAACTGAGGCATGCTGTCTCATGGCCTTAATGGCTGGATGCCAAGAGAACTATAACACAAACTGCCTTTGAGCTAGTCCAGGGGTGGGCAAACTTTTTGGTCTGAGGGCCACACTGGGGAATAGAAATTGTATGGTGGGCCATGAATGCTCACAAAATTGGGGTTGGGGTGTGGGAGGGGGTGAGGGCTCTGGTTGGGGTGCAGGCTCTGGATTGAGGCAGGGGATGAGAGGTTTGGAGTGCAGGAGGGTGCTTCAGACTGGGATTAAGAGGTTTGGAGGGCAGGAGGGGGATCAGGGCTGGGGCAGAGGTTTGGGGCATGGGGAGAGGCTCAGGAGTGCAGGCTCCAAGCAGTGCTTACCTCAAGAGGCTCCCGGAAGCAGCAGCACATCCCTTCTCTGGTTTCTACGCGTGGAGTGGCCCCCGACCCTCAGAGCGGGGCCATGCGGCTGCTTTCAGGAGCTGCGTGGTGCAGCTCCCAACCCGGTGCCCCAGCTGGAGATTGTGGGCCAGCTTAAAACGGCTCGTGGGCTGGATCTGGCCTGCAGGCCATAGTTTGCCCACCCCTGAGCTACTCCGTGACTAACCCTCTTGCAGTAAACTAAGGGTGGAGGTGTGATGCTCTGTACTTCGGGAGAACTCCCAGCACCCCCATGTTCATCCTTGTAAAATGATTGTGTGGTATCCAATGCAAAGTTTGTCATGTTGGGTGTCTTTGGAAGACTCATGATGCACTGAGCATTGTTGTTATAGTGATGTTATAGTACTTGTTGTAGTAATGTTATAGATTATAATTTCACGTATATAGTTATGAGGCTGAAAATGTATTCTCATGTCTTAAAATAAGCCCAGGCAAAAACTCTCTAAGAGCAGAGGGGCATTTCACACCTCATCAAGGCATGTATGGGACCTGCCTAGCCTCACAGGAAGAAAGGATGCTGGCCTAGGCAGCAATAAAGGATCTGTTGGACTCTTGAGTGAGTCACCACCCTTCCTTTGACAGGTTTCAGAGTAGCAGCCGTGTTAGTCTGTATCCGCAAAAAGAACAGGAGTACTTGTGGCACCTTAGAGACTAACACCCTCCCTTTGGTCAGTTTGGGGCTGCGATGAGGTAGTGCTCACCTGACTCTGAAGGGGAGGGGGGGCAAAGCCAAGAGTGAAGAAAGAACATGATAAAAGGGAGAGATGTTTGCTATGCTCTTCCTCTCTCTTCCGCCTACACCTACAACTACCACACCAAGCGACTGAACAAAGGGGAGAGCCTGGCTGAAGAGCAACCAGCCAGCCTGTGGTGAGAAGCATCTAAGTTTCTAAGGGCATTCAAAGTGTTAAGATCAGCTTAAAAGCAAAATGCATTCTATTTCATTTGACCAAATCTGACTTATGCTTTGACTTATAATCACTTAAATATTATCTTTTTGCAGTTAATAAATGTTTGTTTATTCTACCTAGGAGGGTGGTGAAGCACTGGAATGGGTTACCTAGGAAGGTGGTGGCATCTCCATCTTTCGAGGTTTTTAAGGCCTGACTTGACAAAGCCCTGGCTAAGATGATTTAGTTGGTGTTGGTACTGCTTTGAGCAGGGGGTTGGACTAGATGACCTCCTAACGTCTCTTCCACAGAATCACAGAAGATTAGGGTTGGAAGAGACCTCATGAGGCATCTAGTCCAACCCCCTGCTCAAAGCAGGACCAATACCAACTAAATCATCTCATCCAGGGCTTTGTCAACTCAGGCCTTAAAAACCTCTAAGGATGGAGATTCCACCACCTCCCTAGGTAACTCATTCTAGTGCTTCACCACCTTCCTAGTGAAAGTGTTTCCTAATGTCCACCCTAGACCTCCCCCTGCAACTTGAGACTATTGCTTCTTGTTCTATCATCTGCCATCACTGAGAACAGCCTAGCTCCATCCTCTTTGGAACCCCCCCTTCAGGTAGTAGAAGGCTGCTATCAAATCCCCCTCATTCTTCTCTTCTGTAGAGTAAACAAGCCCAGTTCCCTCAGCCTCTCCTCATAAGTCATGTGCCCCAGGCTCTGATCATTTTCTTTGCCCTCCTCTGGACCCTCTTCAATTTGTCCACATCCTTTCTGTAGTGGGGGGGGGGCCCAAACTGGATGCAATATTCCAGATGTGGCCTCATCAGTGTTGAATAGAGGGGAATAATCACTTCCCTTGATCTGCTGGCAATGCTCCCACTAATGAAGCCCAATATGCCATTAGCCTTCTTGGCAATGAGGGCACACTGCTGACTCATATCCACCTTCTCGTCCACTGTAATCCCCAGGTCCTTTTCTGCAGAACTGCTGCTTAGCCAGTCAGTCACCAGCCTGTAGTGGTGCATGGGATTCTTCCTCCGAAAGTGCAGGACTCTGCACTTGTCCTTGTTGAACCTCATCAGATTTCTTTTGGCCCAATCCTCTAATTTGTCTAGGTCCCTCTTTATCCTGTCTCTATCCTCCAGCATATCTACCACTCCTCCCAGTTTAGTGTTATCTGCAAACGTGCTGAGGGTGCAATACACTCCATCCTCCAGATCATTAATAAAGATGTTGAACAAAACTGGCCCCTGGGGCACTCCGCTTGATACCGGCCATTGATCACTACCCATTGAGCCTGACAATCTAGCTAGCTTTCTATCCACCGTGTTGTCCAGGGATCTCAAACTCAAATCATCGCGAGGGCCACATGAGGACTAGTATGTTGGCCCTAGTGCTGCATCACTGAAACCTTTTCATACAAAGATACAAAAGTATAGTAAAAAATGAAGAGTAATATAGTATGCTATTAAAAGTCAATGTATTAACTTTTTAAAAACTGTAATGCGAAGAGGAGTTTTAATAAAATATAGATACCTGTACCTATTCCTTAATGTAGATCATCAGTGTTACTGACCACATAACGGTCTATCAACATAGTTGTAATGGCAGGAACGTTTTAAAGTAACTATTCATAGAAAATACATTGCCACTTTTTACAATCTTCCCACCTACTCACAGCAAAGAATCATACATGCTGAACTTCATACTGCTCAACTCAGACTGCTCGTCTAGTCTATGAGGCCCCACCTCTTCCTGCCCCCATTCCAACCCCTTTCCCAAAGTCCCCGCCCCAACTGTGCCCCCTCCCTACTCCTATTCCCACCCCTTCCCCAAATCCCTGTCCCTGCCCAACCTCTTCTCCACCTCCTCCCCTGAGCGTGCCTCGTTCCTGCTCCCCCCCCGCCCCGGAAAATCCTAAGTGCCACCAAACAGCTGTTTGGTGGCGGGAAGCGCTGGGAGCGGGGACACAGCGTGCTCGGGGGAGCGGGAGCAGGGGAGCTTGGCTGCCAGTGGAGTCAGCGCCTACGGCAGGCCGCAGGAAATAACTGGCCCCCTGCCCGCCTGTTTAAGACCCCTGTTATAGTCCATTCATCCAATCCATACTTCTTTAACGTGCTGGCAAGAATACTGTGGGAGACTGTGTGAAAAGCTTTGCTAAAGTCAAGATATATCACGTCCACTGCTTTCCCCATATCCACAGAGCCAGTTATCTCATCATAGAAGGCAATCAGGTTGGTCAAGCATAGGATGACCAGATCACTGACATGAAATATCGGGATATAGGGGGGAGGGGCCAGAGCAAAAAAAAAAAAACACAACTAAAAAAAAAAAGCCATTTTGCAGGTGCTGGGGGAATTAGCAGGCCCCAGCAGCGCCATGGCCATATGCGGCGCATCCCGCTGCCCCGGGGGGAAGGAGCCGCTAGAGCACAGCGGAGCGGGAGAGGCACGGGGCTCCGGACCCCGGCAGCAGCGGGGGAGAGCAGCTCAGGGCCGCGTGAGTGGCCCCGTAAAGTTTATTGGCTGGGGGGGGGACCCCGGCCGGCTCCTCGCCACGCTCTGTAGGGGATAGCGTCCCCGCCCCGTGCCAGCATGTTTTGCCAGACGCCGCAGGCCAGGTAAGGAGCCGAGTCCCCCCTCGTCCTGGCTCCTCAGCTGAGCGGCATTCCTCCTCCCTCCCAGGCTTGCAGCTGTAATGCCGGCAGAAGCCTGGAGGGAGGGGGTGGTGGCCGGCTTCCAGTTCCTGGAGCTGGAAGCACTGGGCGGGCAGGCAAGGGGCCTGCTCCCCCAGGAGGGAGATGGGGGGGGCTCAGATGAGGAGCCAGGACGAGGTGGGACGGTGGGGACTCGGCTCCTTACCACCCCCTACAGGGGCGAGGACCAGCCGGGGTCCACCCCAAGCCGATAAACTTTACATGGCCACTCGTGCGGCCCCGAGCCGCTCCCCTGTCGCTGCTGGGGTCCGAAGCCCCCTCGTCTCCCTCCTGGGGGAGCAGTCCCCTGGCCCGCCCGGTGCCCGTTCTCACCAGCATTGGAACTGGAAGCCGGCCACCACCCCCTCCCTCCAGGCTTGCTGCCATTACAGCGGCAAACTTGGGAGGGAGGAGGAATGTCACATGCTTGGGGAAGAGGCGGGGCCAGGGCGGGGATTTGGGGAGGGAGCCAATGGGGGAAGGAGGGGGTGGAGTCGGGGTGGGGGTGGGTCACGTGCCCTTCCGGGAGGGCAAAATTGCTTGTTTGTCCAGTGTCCCGACCGCACATCGGTCAGGACACGGGACAAACAAGCAAATATCGGGACAGTCCCGATAAAATCGGGATGTCTGGTCACCCTAGTCAACCATGACTTGCCCTTGGTGAATCCATGTTGACTGTTCCTGATCATCTTCGTCTCCTCCAAGTACTTCAAAATGGTTTCCTTGAGGTCCTGCTCCATGATTTTTCCAGGGACTGAGGTGAGGCTGATTGGTCTCGTAGTTCCTTGAGTTCTCCTTCTTCCCTTTTTTAAAGATGGGCACACATAGGGGTGTGCTGGGTGTGCACAGGCACATCCTAATGCAGGGGTGGGCAAATGGCTCCACTCTCCTGGCAGCCTCCGGCCCCTCCCCCACATTCCCAGGCCAGCCCCCGCCTGCCACCACCCCCCGCGGGTCTCGCCTGCCACCCCCCAACCCCAGAGCATCCCTGCCTGAAAGAAAGTGGCGCAGGCTTCTCCCGTGCCTGCTTGTGCTGCACATTCCTGCTCAATGGCTGTCTGCTGCCCCAGGGTCCTAGTGCCCCCCATCCTAAATGGCAGGGCAGGGCTGCCCTTCCGCCCTAACCCTGAACCTCTCCAATGCCCCAAACCCCTCAACCCCAGCCCTCATCCCCCTGCACCCTAATCTTCTGCCCCAGCCCTAGCCCTAGCCCTGAGCCCACTCCTGCATCATGAACCCCTCATTCCCAGCCAGAGCCCTCATCCCCCCGCACCCTAATCCTCTGCCCCAGCCCTGAGCCTCCTAGATCATGAACCCCTCATCGAAGCCACTCCACTGCAGTGCTGCCCAGGGCCTCTCCTGGATGCGGCTCTCTGGGCTCTGGGAGAGGAGGGAGGTTGGTGTAAGCAGCATGCTAAGCCCCTCTGAGCTGGGCACCCCCTGACCCCATCCCCCGCAGCCCTAACCCCCAGCTCTGAGCCCAGCCCCTCTGAGCCGGGCACCCCTGACCCCAACCCCCCACAGCCCTGACCCCTAGCTCTGAGCCCAGTCCCTGTGAGCCGGGCACCCCCCGACCCAGAGTCCAGCTCCCCACCCAGCCCTGGGCAACAGCCGCGCCACCCCCAGGCAGCGACAGACCATTGGCACCAACCATCACCCAGTGACAGCCCATTATGAATTGCAAATGTATACATACCATTAAAGCATTTAATGTTTGAAAATAATGTATTTTGTGTATTTTCAAATTATTAAAATAATTTTTGAATGTATTTCACTGGTTATTTTTTACATTTCCAAATACATGTTACTATAGTATTGCAACTTTTTTTTATGGAAGCGACCCCTGAAATTGCTTTGCCCCAGGCCCCCTGAATCCCCTGGGCGGCCCTGCCAGCGGGACCTGAGCTCCTCCCACTTGGCTGCAGCTCACAGCCCTGCCCGCTTACCCCGCAGCTCTGAGCGGGAGGAGCTCAGGCCCTGCTGGAACCACCACAGCGCTGCCCAGGGCCGCTCCTGGATGCGGTGCACTGAGGCGCTGGGGGAAGGCGGAGGTGGGGGGAGCCTCTGACATTCTCATGGGGACCTCTGGGGCAAATTGCCCCACTTGCCCCCCCCCCGGGCGGCCCTGCATCCTCAGCCAGAACCCTTATCCCCCCGCACCCTAATCCTCTGCCCCAGCCCTGAGCCCCCTCATCCTCAGCCCCACAGCCCTCACCCCTGCACCCCCTCCTATCCCCAAACTCCCTCCCCCTTCCCACACACACCCTCCTGCCCCCAAACTCCCTCCCAGAGCCTGCACCCCCTCCCTCTGCACCTTCTCCCACTCCCAAACTCCCTCCCAGAGACTTCATCCCCTCCTATGCCCTCAGCCCAGAGCCTGCACCCAAACTCTGTCCCAGAGACTGCACCCCCTCACCCCCTCCTGCACACCCACCCGCTGCCCCAGCCCGGAGCCTGCACCCCAGACCCCCTCCCCCACTCAAACTCCATCCCAGAGCCTGCACCCCAGACCCCCTCCCCCACTCAAACTCCATCCCAGAGCCTTAGGCAGGTGGGGGGGGGCAGAGTTGGGGGGGGGCGGGTTCTGGGCTCCACCAAAATTTCTACAAACCTGCCACCCATGCGCAGGGCAGCATGTCTGGCTCTGCGTGGAGCAAAACATGCTGCTAGGAGCCTCATGGTAAGGGGTCCGGGGCTGGTGGGGTTGGATAAAGGGTGGGGGCAGTCAGGGGACAGGGAGCAGGGTGGGTTGGATAGGGGGTGGGATCCCGGGGGTGTGGTTAGGGGTGTGGGGTCTCTGGAGGGGGTAGTCAGGGAGCATGGGGGGGTTGGATGGGGCATGGGAGTCCTGGGGTCTGTCAGGGGGCCAGTGCCGGCTCCAGGGTTTTGGCTGCCCCAAGCAGCCAAACAAACAAACGCCGCGATCAGGATTGCGATCTGCGGCGGCAATTCAGCGGGAGGTCCTTTGCTCCGAGCAGGAGTGAGGGACCGTCCACCGAATTGCCGCTGAACAGCTGGACGTGCCGTCCCTCTCCGAAGTGGCCGCCCCAAGCACCTGCTTGGTAAGCTGGAGCCGGCCCTGCAGGGGGCAGGCGATGGATAGGGATCAGGGCAGTCAGGGGACAGGGAGCAAGGAGGGTCCGGGGGGCAGTTAGGGTGGGGGTGTCTCTGGAGGGGCTTGTCAGGGGACAAGGAGCAAGGGAGGTTGGATGAGTTGGGGATTCTGGGGGGGCTGTCAGGAGGCAGAGGTGTGGAGAGGGGTTGGGGTATGCAGGGAGCAGGGGGTTTGTATGGGTCGGGAGTTCTGGGGATCCTGTCAGGGGGTGTGGTTGGATAGGCGTGGGAGTCCCAGGGGTCTGTCTGGGGCGGGGCTGTGGATAAGGGTCGGGGCAGTCAGGAGACACGTAACAGGTAGGGTCCTAGGGAGGCAGTCAGGGGACAAGGAACAGGGAGGCTTAGATAGGGGGTGGAGTCCTGGGGGGCAGTTAGGGGCAGAGGTCCCAGGAGGTGGTAGTCAGGGACAAGGAGCAGGGGGGGTTGGGGGTTCTGAGGGGGGCAGTCAGGGGGTGGGAAGTAGGAGGAAGTGGATGGGGTGGGGCTAGGGCAGGGCTCCCTGGGTGCACACCCTAATGAAATGTGCTGTGCATGCCTATATGGGCACTATATTTGCCTTTTTCCAATCATCCAGGACCTCCCCAATCGCTATGAGTTTTCAAAGATAATGGCCAATGGCTCTGCAATCACATCAGCCAATTCCCTCAGCATACTTGAATGCATTAGATCTGGAACCATGGACTTGTGCATGTTCAGCTTTTCTAAATAGTCCTTAACCTGTTCTTTCACCACTGACGGCTGCTCACCTCCTCCCTATAATGTGTTGCCCAGGATAGCAGTGTGGGAGCTGCCCTTGTCTGTGAAGACCGAGGCAAAAAAAGCATTGAGTACTTCAGCTTTTTCCACATCATCTGTCACTAGGTTGCCTCCCCCATTCATTAAGGGTCCCACACTTTCCCTGACCTTCTTTTTGTTGCTAACATACCTGTAGAACCCTTCTTGTTGCCCTTCACATCCCTTGCTAAAGGCAACTCCAGTTGTGTTTTGGCCTTCCTGATTACGCTCCTGCATGCTCTAGGAGTATTTTTATACTCCTCCCTAGTCATCTGTCCAAATTTCCACTTCTTGTAAGTTTCCTTTTTGAGTTTAAGCTCACCGAAGATTTCACTGTTAAGCCAAGCTGGTCGCCTGCCATATTTGCTATTCTTTCTGCACATCAGGATGATTTGTTCCTGTGCCCTCAATAAGGCTTCTTTAAAATACAGCCAGCTCTCCTGGACTCCTTTCCCCCTCATATTAACCACTGAGAACAGCCTAGCTCCATCCTCTTTGGAACCCCCCTTCAGGTAGTTGAAAGCTGCTATCAAATCCCCCCTCAATCTTCTCTTCTGCAGACTAAATAACCCCAGTTCCCTCAGCCTCTCCTTGTAAGTCATGTGCCGCAGCCCCCTAATCATTTCCATTGCCCTCTGCTGGACTCTCTCCAATTTATCCACATCCTTTCTGTAGTGGGGGGACCAAAACTGGATGCAATACTCCAGGTGTCTGCTTTTCTGAAGTCCAGGGTCTGTATTTTGCTACTCTCCTTTCTTCCTTTTGTGAGGATCCTGAACTCAACTATCTCATAGTCACTGCTGCCTAGGTTGCCACCCACTTCTACTTCCCAACCCTAACCTTCTATGATTCTATCTGAAGCAGTGCATTTGGTTTGAAGTGTGTCAGAGACTCCCCTTGGGATAACAAGCCTATCAATTTCTTTGTTAAATTGATGAACTCATATAAGCTTGCAGCGTCCAGCAGACATAACTGGACACTGCAAGACGGAGGTTCCTAGGGTTGTGTCTGGGGCCAGAGATATTGGCTAGTGTCATTTGGTTGCACAATCCAAGGAGCAGCTTATATGCCAGAGGCTGTGCGTGAATAGCCCAGGAGTGGGGGTTCTCACAGCAGAGCAGGGTAAGGCTGGTTCCCAGAGTCAAGAATTGGGGTGACCTAGCAGATCACCAGTCCAGATAACACCAGAGGGGAACATCAAACCCCTGACCCCTGCTCCCTCCCAGCCACTGCCCCCCACATCCTTTCTCCCTCACAGTGCCTGACACCCAGCCCCTGTTACCTCCCAGCCTCTGCTCCTTCCCAACCCCTGGCCCCCAACCCCTGCTCCCTCCAAACCCCTGACCCCAACCCCTGGCCCCTCTCAGCCCCTGGCCCCCGACCCCTTATCCCCCCCAGCCCTTCCCCCCTGACCCCTGCTCCCTCCAGGCCCCTGATCCCTCCCAGCCCCTGACACTGACCCCTGCTCCCTTCCAGTGCCCAGCCCCCTGCTCCCTCTCAACTCCTGGTCCCCAGCCCCTGCTGCTGGCGCCCAACCCCTGCTCCCTCTCAGCCCCTGGCCCCTGACCCCTGCTCCCTCCTGGCTCCCAACCCATGATCCCTCCCATCCCCTTCCCCCGAGCCCTGTTACGTCCCATCCCCTGGGCCCCAACCCCTACTCCCTCCCAGCTCGCGGGCCCTGACTCCTGCTCCCTCCCAGCCACCGGTCCCCAACCCCCACTCCCTCCCAGCCTCTGGTCCCTGCTCCCTCCTGGCCCCCAACCTGTGCTCCCTCCCATGCCTGCCCTCCCAACCCCTGCTCCCTCCCATCTCCTGGCCCCCGACCCCTGACCCCTGCTCCCTCCCAGCTCGTTGGCCCCGACCTCTGTTCCCTCCCAGGCCCAACCCATGCTTCCTCTGAGCCCCTGCTCCCTCCCAGCCGCTGGTCCCTAAGCCTGCTCCCTCCCAGCCCCCAGCCCCTGCTCCCTCCTGGCCGCCAACCCGTGCTCCCTCCCATGCCTTCCCCCCGATCCCTGCTCCCTCCCAGCCCCTGCCCCTGCCCCCGACCCCTGCTCCCTCCTAGCTTGCGGGCCCCAATCCCTGTTCCCTTCCAGCTCCCAACCCCAGCACCATCCCACCACGTGAACGTCAATCCCTGCTCCCTTCCAGCCCCAACTGCTGCTCCTTCCCAATGTCATGAAGTCACTGGGGCGATGCTCTGGAACTACCCCCTATGAAGCCAATCAGGACCCTGGGGGAGCCTCATCTCTCTGAGCATACTCTCCAGGGCAAGAAGCTTACACAGCTTCCACCTTCCTGGGTCTGACCTCGGAGCATTCAGCATCCCCTTCCACACCATGGGCTTCCCAAGTGAGTCTGCCCAGATGGGGCTCCTGGGGAAGCCAGAGGGCCCTGCACCGCAATTCCGCAGTCAGACGTGACTCTCAGCTAGCCGGTAAAACAGAAGGTTTATTAGTTGACAGGAACACAGCGTAGGGCAGAACTTGTTAGCAAAGAAATCAGTGACTTTCAGCCAAGTCCATCTTGGGGGGGAGGGGAGCCCAGAGCCAGGGCTCTGGTCCTCCCCCGGCACCCCAAGCCAGCTGAGACTGACCCAAGCCAGCTGAGACTGACTCGCTTCCAGCTGCCTGGCCCCTGCCCTGCCTGTTGCTCCTCCTCCAGCCTTTGTCTCCTTCCCTGGCCAAGAGTCACCTGGTCACATTCCTCTCCTGGGTCTCAGGTTATGAAGAGGCGGCCATAGTATCCCTGCAGGCAGCTGTAGCAACCCCCACAAAAGTCACACATAGCATCCACGCAAAACAGCAGGACACACACAACACAACAAGGGAAAATCCCCACTTCGTCACACCCAGCCCTTGGCCCCCGACCCCTGCTCCCTCCCAGCCCCTGGCTCCCAAATCTTGCTCCATCTCAGACCCATCCCCAGGACCCCGAAATCTGCTCCCTCTCAGCCCCTGGCCCCTGAGCCCTGCTCCCTCCTGGCCCCCAATACCTACTCCCTCCCACCCCTACCCCCCCTGACCCTCCCTCCCTCTCAGCCCCTGGACCCTGACCCCTGCTCCCTCCCAGCCCCAGCCCCCAATCCCTGCTCCCTGTCAGCCCCTAGCCCTCCAACCTCAGCTTTCCCATCACCATCTAGTATTGGTGCAGTACCCCAAGGAAACGGAGGCAAGCCCCGTGTTAGCAGAAGACAGTAAACTAGTAAAACTCCCATGCAACATTACCAGGTTAAAACTCCCTAGTCCGTCACATCTATCCCCCCTTCGAGACTGAACTGAGCGGGGTCACTCTAACCAGTGACCTGGGAAAGTTCAGGCCCCCCTCTCCGGGACAACACATCACCTATCACGTTGGCACTCCCCTTCACATGGACCACCTCCATATCGTAATCCTGAAGGAGCAGGCTCCACCTCAGGAGCTTGGCACTGGCTCCTTTCATCTGGTGTAGCCAGGTCAGGGGAGCGTGGTCAGTGTACACAGTAAAGTGTTGCCCAAATAGATATGGCTGTAGTTTCTTAAGGGCCCACACCATAGTCAGGCATTCCTTCTCTATGGCCATGTAGTTTTGCTCCCGAGGAATCAACTTCTTGCTCAAGTACACGATGGGATGTCTCTCCCCGTTTTCATCAACCTCCATTAACACTTCACCCAGCCCCGTGTCTGAGGCATCAGTGAACACCATAAAGGGCTTGTCAAAGTCTGAGTTTACCAGAACTGGGCCACTGACCAGAGCCTCCTTTAGCATACAGAGAGCCTTCTGGCACTCCTTGGTCCAGACCACCTTGTCTGGCTTTCCCTTCTTGCTTAGCTCAGTGATGGGGGCGGCTATGGAGCTAAAGTGGGGCACGAATCTTCGATAGTACCCCATCCCAATAAAGGCCTGGACCTGCTTTTTGTTTTGGGGAGCGGGCCAGTCTCTAATCGCCTTCGCCTTGGCTGGTTCTGGATTTAGGCAACCGCTCCCCACCCAGTGGCCCAGGTAAGATACTTTGGCCATCCCCACCTTGCACTTCTCAGCTTTTATAGCCAGCCCAGCCTAGTGGAGTTGGTCCAGCACTTATTTAACCTGGGATACATGGTCCTCCCAGGTCTGGCTAAAGACATAGATGTCATCAATGTATGCCATGGCAAAACTCTCCATCCCCCTCAGTAGCTTATCTACCAGATGCTGGAAGGTAGCAGGCACCCCCTTGAGGCCGAAAGGCAGGGCGAGGAACTCATAGAGCCCCAGAGGGGTGATAAAGACAGATTTCAGCCTTGCATCTGCGTCCAGCGGCACTTGCCAGTAGCCCTTTGTAAGATCCATAGTGGTAAGGTAGCGAGCTCCTCCCAGCTTGTCTAGGAGCTTGTCAGGCCTGGGCATGGGGTAGGCATCAGACACGGTGATGGCATTAAGCTTCTGATAATCCACACAGAATCGGATCAACCTGTCCTTTTTGCGGACCAACACCACAGGAAAGGCCCAAGGGCTGGAAGATGGCTGGATCACCCCCAAAGTCAGCATGTCACTGACCTCTCTTTCCATGTCCTGAGCAGTTTTCCCTGTGACTCGGAAGGGGGAGCATCTTATAGGAGGATGCAATCCTGTCTCCACCCGGTGGACAGTCAGATTAGTGTCCAGGCTGGTTGGAAAATAGCTGTCGGTACAAATGCAGCACCGCTCTGATCTCAGCTTGCTGGGCAGCTGTTAGCTGATCAGAGAGGGGAATTGTTTCCAGGAAGGAACCAGCTCCTGTCTCAGGGAACAGATCTACTAAAGGGTTATCTCCCTGCTCCTCCCAATGCCTACACACGGCCAACACGACATTCCCCCTGTCATAACATGGCTTCATCATATTAACATGGTATACCCGATGGCGGTGTGCCCAGTTAGACAGTTCCACCACATAGTTTACCTTCTTTAGTTGCTTGACAACCTTGAAAGGGCCTTCCCAAGTGGCTTGTAGTTTGTTTTTTCTCATGGGGATGAGAACCATCACCTGGTCCCCAGTGGCATAGGTGCAGGCCCGCGCCATGCGGTCATAGCAGACCTTCCGCTTCCTCTGGACTCCGGCCAGATTCTCCTTGGCCAAGCCCATGAGCTCAGCAAGTCTTTTTCGGAAGGTGAAGACATACTCCACCACTTTGATTGTCCATCGGGAGTGGCCTTCCCCTCCCATTCATCTCTCATCAGGTCCAGGGGCCCCCTTATCCTTCTTCCATATAACAGTTCAAAAGGCGAAAATCCAGTAGACTTCTGGGGCACTTCCCTGTACGCGAACAGCAGGTGAGGTAAATACTTGTCCCAATCCTGTGGGTGCTGGTTCATAAAGGTTTTCAGAGTCATCTTTAAAGTTCCACTGAACCTCTCCACCAGCCCATTGGACTGGGAGTGATATGCTGAGGCCCAAATGTGCCGGACCCCATATTTCTCCCACCAGCACTGGAGTAGGGCTGACATGAAATTGGATCCCTGGTCTGTCAAGCCTTCCTTGGGGAACCCTCCTTGGCAGAAAATGATCAGCAGCGCATCTGCCACTGTGTCTGCTTTGATAGAAGACAAGGCCACTGCCTCGAGATAACAGGTAGCGAAATCTACCACCACCAGAATGTATTTCTTCCCCGTCCGGGTCGTCCTGCTGAGAGGCCCCATTATTTCCACAGCCACCTTCTGAAAAGGCTCCTCCATGATGGGCAAAGGTCTCAAAGCCGCTTTCCCCTTGTTCCGGGCATTCCCTGCTCTCTGACAGGGGTCACATGATCAGCTGGGAAAGGTGTTGGAGAAGGAGAAGAATCGAGAGGCTGAGCTAGCAGGTGAATCAGAGCCCAGACAGGAGGGAAGTGACATAATAACAGAAGAAAAGGAGAGTTAAAGTAGGGCCCTGGGATGTGAGGAGGAAAGAAGGAAAGTGAAAATAGGTCTGGGTACACGAGCAGATGCCACCAGAGAAGGGAAGGAGAGAGTGAGGATCGAGGGACACTGAAAGGAAATTGAATGGTGAAAAAGGGAATTGATCCAAAAGCTGCGTGAGAAGCAGACAGCTCCTGGCAGGGGTCACGTCCCTGACCAGAGCAAGTGACTGTGAGAACATCCATGGAAGGAACATAGGTCAAAGTGTAGGGGAGAATTTCTGTATTTCTATTCTGGTTGTTAATGCCCACACGCCATCTTGAATTCCTGACAACAACAATGAGGAATCCATCTTGGCTGCCTTTCTTCCCCCTCCTTAGGTACAGTTTCCTGCCCTTTTTGCCGAAAGGCAGGAAACTGGATAACCATGTGACATGTGATCTGCCCAGTAACAACAGGGCATATAAGGGCTAGCATGTCCAAGGGATGGTGCTGCCCATCTGAGTGGCAGAGTGCTGTACTCAGGTGCATAAGCCAGAGCACTGTGCCTTAGGGTTGTGGGAGGGTTTAACACAGTTGCATGCAAGGGTCAGCTGCTAGCTGCCACCCTCTCATCTGAATCTTACTTGCACCCATGACGCAGCAGAGAAGAAGGAAGAAGAATCACCAGCTGTCAGGGTTCCCTCCCCACTCTGAACTTTAGGGTACAGATGTAGGTACCTGCATGAAGACCCCCTAAATTTATTTCTACCATCTTAGGTTAAAAACTCCCCTATTGCTTGGATTAAGTAACGCTGCCACCACCAAGTGATTTAAACAAACATTTAGGGAGGGCCACTTGAAGCCCTACCTTCCCCAAATATCCCCCCAAGCCCCTACACCCACTTTCCTGGGGAGGCTTGAGAATAATATCCTCACAAATTGGTATAGGTGAACACAGACCCAAACCCTTGGATCTTAAAACAATGAAAAAAACCAATCAGGTTCTTAAAATAAGAATTTTAATTAAAGAAAAGGTAAAAGAATTACCTCTGTAAAATTGGGATGGTAAGTACTTTACAGAATAACGAAAGACTCAAGAACATAGAGGATCTTCCCTCTAGGCAAAACCTTAAAGTTACAAATCCAGGGATAAACCTCCCTGTAGACAAAACCTCCCTCTAGCCAAGGAAAATCACAAGCCAAAATAAAAGTAAGCTAACGCATTACCTTATTATTACTTACTAATTCTAATTGAGTTGGATTGCTTGTCTTCTTGATCTGTCTCCGGCAAGCACACAGAACACACAGATAAAGAACAGACAAAACAAAGCCTTTTCCCCCTCTCCAGATTTGAAAGTATCTTGTCCCCTTATTGGTCCTTTTGGTCAGGTGCCAGCTGGGTTATCTGAGCTTCTTAACCGTTTACAGGTAAAAGGATTTTGTGCCTCTGGCCAGGAAGGATTTTATAGTACTGTATATAGAAAGGTGGTTACCCTTCCCTTTATATTTATGACACCAGCATTAAGCAGAGTTACCACCTGCCTGTTGCCTGAGGTCCACTTCTCACCCTGCTGAGTCACCTGGTCGGTTCTGGACCCAATCCGCGCCGTGAGGTTAGGAGGCCCCAGACAAGCTGCAGGAAATGGTAGAGACCTTTTAAGTCCTCCATACCCCTTATCTGGGACCCGTCTTAGGGAGAGAGTAAACACTTTTGGTCACAGTCAGTATAGTTATAGTATCACCGTTACCTATTTACCTTGCTTACCTGTGTTGGGAGTCCTTTATAGCATACCCTGTTTACTTACCTTGTTGAACTGTTGTTAGTCTAATAAACATACCTGAGTTTTACTCCTGCACTCCTGTCACGGACTCCCAGGTCATGCCCACGCTTGGCCCCGTACAGTCCCTAGGAGGAACCCCTTTCAGTGTGACAGCCCTTCTCAGGGGTCCACTCTCTCTCAGGCGTTAAGCCCTTTTGTCTCCTGGAACCGCACCTCGCTGAGCCTTTAGCATGCCTGTCTGTCACCATGGGTCCTCTCAGGGAATCCACTCGCTCTGGACCCCCGGGGCCTCCACACCCAGAGGGAATAATGCAATCCTGTTCTCTAGACCGGAGCCACTCTCAGACAGCATAAAACAGGAGGGTTTATTGAGCATCTGAACACAGCATAGGAAACTCTCAGGGCCCTCAGGCCTGGCCTCCCTCAACACAGTACATCTAAGTCTCCCCTGCATCCAGGTGGGCTCTGGCTGCTCTCTCTCCGCAGTCCAGAGACCCTGCGCTTTCCAGCTGGGCATCCAATATCATTGGCCCCAACAGCTCTTCCATCCCAGGTAAACAGGTCGCTCCTGGTCAGGTCACCAGGGTCCTCTCTCAGCAGCCCATAGTCCTCCCACTGACCAGAACAGGCTGACTGCCAAGCTGGGATGGGCCTTAGTCTCCAGGTCACCAGTTGTTAGGGTTCCTCATCTCCAGGCTGTTGTCCGGGGGTCCCAGCTGCTAGGTGAGGTCACATCTAGTCCTCTATAACAACAAACTCTCTCCCACCACCTTGTTAAACATGCAGTACACAGGGAAACTGAGGTGCACACACACTATTCATGTAAAACACTACAAAAATCCCCAATCATCACATCAGCACATCAGCTTTGATGAGGGGTAAGTTCCCCTCTGTGGATGAGGGGAAAGCAGTGGACGTGTTATTCCTTGATTTTAGCAAAGCTTTTGGTATGGTCTCCCACAGTATTCTTGCCAGCAAGTTAAAGAAGTATGGGCTGGATGAATGGACTATAAGGTGGATAGAAAGCTGGCTAGACGTCGGGCTCAATGGGTTCCATGTCTAGTTGGCAGCCGGTATCAAGTGGAGTGCCCCAAGGGTCAGTCCTGGGGCTGGTTTTGTTCAATATCTTCATTAATGATCTGGAGGATGGCGTGGATTCCACCCTCAGTAAGTTTGCAAATGACACTAAACTGGAAGGAGTGGTAGATACCCTGGAGGGTAGGGATAGGATACAGAGGGACCTAGACAAATTAGAAGATTGGGCCAAAAGAAATCTGATGAGGTTCAACAAGGACAAGTGCAGAGTCCTGCACTTAGGACGGAAGAATCCCATGCACTGCTACAGACTAGGGACCGAATGGCTAGGTAGAAACACTGGAATGCGTGGTGAAACACTGGAATGCGTTACCTAGGGAGGTGGTGGAGTCTCCTTCCTTGGAGGTTTTTAAGGCCCGGCTTGACAAAGCCCTGGCTGGGATGATTTAGCTGGGAATTGGTCCTGCTTTGAGCAGGGGGTTGGACTAGATGACCTCTTGAGGTCCCTTCCAACTCTGATATTCTATGATTCTATGAAAACCTCTAAGGAAGAAGATTCCACCACCTCCCTAGGTAACCCATTCCAGTGCTTCACCACCCTTCTGGTGAAAAGGTTTTTCCTAATATCCAACTTAAATGTCCCCCACTGCAACTTGAAACCATTACTCCTTGTTCTGTTATCTGCTACCACTGAGAACAGTCTAGATCCCTCCTCTTTGGAACCCCCTTTCAGGTAGTTGAATGCAGCTATCAAATCCCCCCTCATTCTTCTCTTCTGCAGACTAAATAATCCCAGTTTCCTCAGCCTCTCCTCATAAATCATGTGCTCCAGTCCTCTAATAATTTTTGTTGCCCTCCGCTGGACTCTTTCCAATTTTTCCACATCCTTCTTGTAGTGTGGGCCCAAAACTGGACACAGTACTCCAGATGAGGTCTCACCAATGCCGAACAGAGGGGAATGATTACGTCCCTCAATCTGCTGGCAATGCTACTACTTATACAGCCCAAAATGCTGTTAGCCTTCTTGGCAACAAGGGCACACTGTTGACTCATATCCAGCTTCTCGTCTACTGTAACCCCTAGGTCCTTTTCTGCAGAACTGCTGCCTAGCCATTCAGTCCCTAGACATGGAGCCATTGATCACTAAGGTCAGGCTTGACAAAGCCCTGGCCGGGATGATTTAGTTGGGGATTGGTCCTGCTTTGAGTAGGGGGTTGGACTAGATAACTTCCTGAGGTCCCTTCCAACCCTGATATTCTATGATTCTATGAACTTTGTCACATCTCTCCCCGCTTCGAGTCTGAACTGAACTGAGTGCGGTCACTCCAGCCAGTGACCTGGGGAAGTTCAGGCCCCCATCTCCGGGACACAGCATCAGCTATAACATTTGCGTTCCTCTTAACATGGACCACCCCCATATGATCACCCTGGCAGATCAGATTCCACCCTAGGAGTTTGGCATTAGCCCCTTTCATCCACTGCAGCCACATCAGGGTGAGTGGTCAGTGTACACCAGTGGTCCCCAACCTTTTTTGTCTGGCGGGCGCCAGACGATGAGCCACCGCGGACCGTGGCTGGCTGACAAGCATCCGCCGAAATGCCGCTGAGAAGCGGTAACGTCAATAGGTGTCACCGCCGAAATGCCGCTGACAAGCAGTGTCATCCAGAGGTGTCGCTGCTTGTCTGCGGCATTTCGGCAGATGCTCGTCCACCGGCCAGTACGCAGGCACACATAGATTCCCCGGCGGGCACCATGTTGGGGACCACTGATGTACACCATAAAGCGCTGCCCAAATAGATATGGCTGCAGCTTTTTAAGAGCCCATCCGAGGGCCAGGCATTCCTTCTCTATGGCCTCGTAGTTCTGCTCCCACAGGAGCAAAGCTTCTTGCTCAGGTACACAATGGGGTGTCTCTTCCCCTTTGGATTGGCCTGCATCAGCACTGTGCCCAGTCCTGCGTCTGAGGTGTGTCGTTGAACATCCTAAAGAGTTTGTCCAAGTCTGGGTTTACCAGCCCCAGCCCCTGGGTTAGAGCCTGCTTCAGCACTCAGAGTGCCCCCCCCAGCACTGCTCGGTCCAGACCACCTTGTCTGGCTTGCCCAACTTACCAATCTTCGTAATGGGAGCTAAAGTGGGATACAAACCTTCAGTAGTACCCTGCCATCCCATTAGAGGCCCGGGCCTGTGTCTTGGTTTGAGGAATGGGCTGATCTCTGGTTACCTTCACCTTGGCTGGCTCTGGCTTTCGGCAGCCACTTCCCACCTTGTGGCCCAGGTACAACACCTCTGCCATCCTCATCTTACCCTGTCTGGCCTCTATTATCTGTCCTGCATCCTGGAGGTGTCCCAGCCCCCTCTTCACTGGGACACAAGGTTCTCCCAGCTCGGCTGAAAACACAGATATCATGAATGTACGCCAGGCACAGTCCTCCATTCCCCTCAGTAACTGATCCCCCAGGCACTGGGAGCTGGCAGGCATCTCCTTGAGACCAAAAGGAAGGACCAGGAACTCAGAGCCCCATAGGGGTGATGGGAGCAGATTTCAACCTGGTAACTGGGTCCAAAGGCACCTGCCAGTAGTGCCTGGTGAGATTCACAATAGTGAGGTAACGCCTCCCCTTGTCTAGGATTTTGTTAGTCCTGGGCATGGGGGAGGCAGCAAACACGGTGACGGTATTGAGCTTCCAATAATGCACACCGGGTCTGATCGACTCATCTTACTTGGGGACCAGCACCACAGGTGAGTCCCGGGGGCTGGAGGATGGCTGGATCACCCCTAACGCCAGCATGTCACTGCCCTCTCTTTCTGGATCCCAGGCTGTTTTCCCATGACTGTGAATGGGGAACATCTCCCCTCCCTCCAGGGACAGCTAGATTAGTGAGCCCAGGCCAGCTGGTGCCCGGCTGTGGGTAGGGGTTAGCTGGTCAGAGAGGGGAAGTTATTCCATCAGGAGGTTGGCTTCTGGCTTAGGAGAGAGATTCACTCTCCCCTTCTCCTTCCCCTGCCCACACACATGGCTGCACCAACAGTCTCCCTTCAGCCAGTTGCTGATTTCACAGGGCTCTCCCCAGGCACTCTTCGCACTGCGATGAGACCCCTCTTTTGGTCTCTGACCAGGCACATTGTTGTACCTGCCCTTTTGCAATTCCTGGGCCCCGGCTAGGTTCTTCCTGGCCAAACCCATGAGCTCAGTGAGCTTTCCCCAGAACGATAGTTCAGAATCCACCACTGATTCCCCATTTGTTTCACATCAAGTCCAGGGGTGCCCTCCTTCCATACACCACCTCAAAAGGGTGGACCCTGTGAATTTCCAGGGCAGTAAATGTTCTGCAGCATCTCTCACTGGGTGTGCTGAACCCCCAGATGTTTAGCAGAAGGGACATCCCCCCGGTGGTACTTCTGGGGGACCACCAGACACCCTCTGATCCCCCAAGTCCAGTTTTCCCTCAGTCAGCCCTTTCTTGGTACCAGGTCGTTTCTCTCACCTGGATCCTTCCCCAGGACTTGCAACACCAGGACCCAAGGGATCATTCTGCAGCTAGGTCTAGAATTCAGCTGCTGGGATTGGGGCCAAGCCCTCATTGCTGTGCCTTAGTTTTCCCACCTCGGGACAAGGTCTTGGTCTCAGCCCTGTTAAGCCCTGTCCCTGGCAACTCACTTCCTCCCATTGGAGGTTCCACACACCCCTGCTGGGTGGATTGCCGGTGCCAGGCCAAGTGGCCCTCCCTGACCTCAGCCACAGGCAAGGACCAGGGCACCCTCTGGCCAGTTCTTCAGTCCATCCCCCATTATCACCTCTGCAGGTAGCTGATCATGCATCCCAACCTCTTTGGGGCCCCCATTCAGATGAGTCCTTGCTACAGAACCTTGAGTGGGGGTCCGACCACCCGCAGCACCCATGTCCCAGTGAGGGCAGGGAGTGAACCCACTGCTTTGGTTGCTGCATTAGAGCCAATGTGAGACACCTCTCCCCTGTGCAGGATTGTTGTCCCACTGAGCTCCAGGGGCTGGCTACAGACAGGCAGGTAACCAGAGCTTCACAGTTCTTCCCTTGTGTTACTAGCCAGGGGGGAAAGTACCCCCCTCCCTGCCGGCTGGGACATTTATGGGCCATTCACATGCTCACTGGCTCCTGCCCTCTCCACCTTCAGATCTCTGGGTTCAGCTCTTTGGCCGTTACTGGCACGGGGTCTGGATCCTGTCTTAAAGAGACACAGTCACTTCCCAAGAGTTCATCAAAGCTGATGTGCCCCAGTTAACAGCCCTGCACCTCGATCCTTCCTGTGTTTGCACAGGAACCCTGGGTGAATGGCTGCCGTCTGGGACCCTTTCCCCAACTTACACTGCCCCTCAGCAGCTGGTGAGTTTGCATTACACCCACAAGAGTCTCAGTCCCAGAATCTCTTTACCCCCTGAATATCTTCCCACTGATCCCCACCTGCCACTCTCACTGGGGATCAGAGGGGCAGGGCCTGAGCCCAGAAGTCACAAGCAGACATAGCTGTTGGGCTTGGAGTGGAAGCCTGTCTGCCTTCCCCTCTCCCCTGGCCAGCTCTGCCCCAGGAGCTGGCTGGGTGACGGATTCCCAGCTCACTCTCTCAGCTTGTGTTACAGGCTGTCTCCCCTTCACCCGTTAACCCTTCGAGGGTTCTCTTGGGCAGAAATTTCCTGTGTCTTTGGGCATGACACCACCTTGTGTCCTTTTTGGCCACAGTAATTACATTTCAGGTCCCTCAAGTCCCACGAGGGGGGTCGGCCCGCCCCGGCCTTCACGGGCACCCCTGAGTTGGGCTTCCTGGAGTCCCACCTTTGAGAGATCTCTGGGTGACTCCCCTTCTGAGTCCCCGATGTGGGCCTCCCTCCTCACCCCGATCTGCTGGCCACAAACTCATCTGCCAGTGCCCTCACACTGCAATGATCTTTAGGTTAGCTTCCGGTCCACTAACCATATCTTAAGGTCTGGAGGGCAGATGTCATACAGCTGCTCCAACCCCACTGGGTTATATACGTCCTCAACGGTAGTGGCCTGTGCCCTTTCCCCACTTGCGGAGATATTCCCCCAGCAGATTGGTGACCTCCTTGTAGTTGACGCCTGAGGTCTTGCGTACACCCTGGAATCGTTTCCTGTATGCCTCAGGGGTCAGTTCAAACTTCAGCACCAAAGCCTGTTTGAACAGGTCATAGTCCCCCATCTCAATACCATCCATTTGGCTGAATGCCTCTATGGCCTTGGGACCCAGCAAGGACAGGGGCGGCAGGTTTGTATAATTTTTGGTGGTGCCCAGAACAAGTCCGAGTCCAAGTCCAAGTCCTGCCCCTTCCCTCCTCCCCCACACCTGCCTTGTAAGCCAATATACAGTAACTCCTCATTAAAGTGGTCCCGGTTAACGTTGTTTTGTTGTTACGTTGCTGATCAATTAGAGCAGTGGCTCTCAAACTTTTTTTTCCGTGGGCCTCTTGAAAATTGCTGAGGGTCTTGATGGACCACTTAATGATCTTTACAAATGTTGTATGTACCGTTAGCTAACTATTGTAAAGCACCTTGGATAAAATGCTATATAAAAAAACCCTAAATAATAATTAACTTTTTTTGTTCTACGCATAAAAGCACACAACTCATATTTTAATATCAGTAGTCTTAATCTTTCTAATGCGATGGATGTGCCCTCTCTCCTCTGCCGCAGCAGCCCCCAAGCTGGGACTGGGAAGAAGGGTTTTTTTCTCCCTCTCTCCCCCACCGCAGCAGCCTCTGAGCTCTGGCTGGAAAGGTGGAGGGGGGGTCTCTCCCCTGCCACAGCAGCCACAGAACTGAAGCTGGGAAGGAAGGGGGTCTCTCCCCAGCAGCTGCAGCCCTGAGCCTCTTTCTCTGGCCACCGTAGCCCTGCATGTCTCAAATTCTCCCCATCCCCTCTTCTCACACCACTGCCCCCTCCTACCTACTCCCTATTCCTCCCAAGGCCACCACCTCACCTTACATGTGCATCTTCTCCAGGGTCCAGGCACCTAATTAGAGGAGCCACGCCTGTGTGGCTCCACTAATTAGGTGGGTGGCCCTTCATTCTCTCATGTGCGGCCACCCAGGAGTGCACCTTAGGAAGAACTATTCACGTACCACCTGTGGTGGTCCGTGGAGCACAGTTTGAGAACCTCTGAATTAGAGAACATGCTTGTTTAAAGTTGCACAATGCTCCCTTATAGTGTTGTTTGGCAGCCGCCTGCTTTGTCCACTGCTTGCAGAAAGAGCAGCCTGTTGGAGTGAGCTGGTGGGGGCTTGGAACCAGGGTGGGCTAACAGCCCCCCTATCAGCTCCCCTAAGTTCCCTGTGCAGCTGCTGCCGTTCAGACTATCAATTGCTGGGCAGTTCAGGTGTCCCTCTCACCCACTGTCCTGTGCTGTTCCTGCCCTCTGCCTTGGAGCTGCTCTGGTAGCCTCCTGCTTGCTGTGGAGATAGGGTGACCAGATGTCCTGATTTTATAGGGACAGTCCTGATTTGGGGGTCATTTTCATATGTAGGTTCCTATTACCCCCCACCCCCTGTCCTGATTTTTCACACTTGCTGTCTGGTCACCCTATGTGCAAGGGGGGGAGGGGGAAGAGGGGTGCTGTTGTCAGGATGTCCCCCTCCCCCGTTCCTGCCCCCCCCATCTCCACAGGGCGGGGCGGACATGACAGGGCTCAGAATGGAGGCAGCTTGCTGGTAGCAGCTGCTGTCTCAAAAGTCTCTCTCTCACACACAGGGTGTGTGTCTCTGTCTCTCTCTCCCATGCTGTCTCCCCCCGCCCCCATTCATGCTGCCTTGTAGAGTGTAAGGCTGGATTAACAACAATGTGTTAACCCTTGAGGGCTCAGCCGAGAGCTAGTTCATCATTTAGCAGTAAGGCATTCCCTGGGAAATAGCCCACCCTCTGACTCCACCACCTCAACCAAGCTTCACAATCATCATTGCTGTGTACAGTATTAAATTGTTTGTTTAAAACTTATACTTTGTATATATATAAAATATAGTCTTTTGTCTGGCAAAAAAAAATTCCCTGGAACCTAACCCCCCATTTACATTAATTCTTGTGGGGAAATTGGATTCGCTTAACATCGTTTCACTTAAAGTAGCATTTTTCAGGAACATAACTACAACATTAAGTGAAGAGTTACTGTATATTTTTTTAAAATCATGTAAAAATGTAAGGGCTCTGGGGTGGGGCTGGTGATGAGGGGTTTGGGGTGTGGGAGGGGCTCAGGCAGAGGCCTGGGGTACAGGGGTGAGGGCTGTGGATGAGGGGTTTGGGGTGTAGGAGGGGGCTCAGGGCTAGGGCAGAGGGTTGGGGTACAGGGAGTGAGGGCTCTGGGGTGGGGCTGGGGATGAGGGGTTTGGGGTATGGGAGGGGCTCAGGGCTGGGGCAGAGGGTTGAGGTGCAGGGGGTGAGGGCTCTGGGGTGGGACAGGGCTGGGGAAGAGGAGTTTGGGGTGCAGACAGGCTGCCCCGGGGCAAGGGCCAGAGAGGAGGATTCCCCCCAGCCCTCTTCCTACAGGCAGCAGCGAGCTCTGGGGGAGGGCCCCCCCCCCACTTCCCCTCTGCACCACACTCACCTCGCACCACTGTCACTGCATGTGCTCCTAGGGCCCCTTTCAGGTACAGGAAGCCCCCTTGTCTCCCCTGCGGTGAGTGCCGGGGAGGGGGAGCTACCATCACATGTGCACCTCCTCCCCTGTTGCTGCCCCTCACTGTAGCCTCACTGGGGGTGGGGCTTTCCCTTGTCCAGCGTGGTGCAGGAGCGGTGACTTCAGGCGGGGAGGGGGGGCGCTGTGCTGGTGGAGGGTCCCATTGGAAAATGAAAGGGTCTGAGGGGGAAGGGCAGGCTCAGGGTTAGCCTGCCCTGGCAGTAGTGATTGGGGGGCACTAGGACCCTGCGGCAGCAGTTGATGCAGGAGGCAGCATGGAGCTGCAGAGGAGAGACTGAGATGCTCTGCTCCGGGGACCCTGGAAGGCAGCAAGTGGGGGCCAGGGGACACTCGGGGGAGGCGCGTGGGGGTGGCAGGAGGGGCCAGGGGAGAGACCCAGCCCCAAACATTGGTGGAGCTGGGCTCCTGGGCCTGGAATATTGCTGGAGCCCAGGCATCATGAGCCCATATAACTCGCCACCTATGAGCAAGGAGGTCAATCTGCGAGGTCAATCTGGTTCAGATCACAAGCCTTCTCAAAGGCTGTGAGGTAGGCATCAATATCCCCCTCCCCCATAAACTGGTGCAGCAGTTTGGTGTCTAGATTCCCCAGAGAACTGGTGTCCCAGGGCCCTTCCCCATTTACCCCCCCAGCAGGCCCTCTTGGCCCATCTCTCCTCCAACTCCAGTTCATGTTTTCACTGCTCATGTCAGCTAGCCTCCACTTCTCTGGCTCCAGCACCTTCACTCTAAACTCCAGTTTCCATCTGTTCACATCCACTGAGGGGAACCCAAGTGGGAAGCCCCCCTCCTGGCTGGGGAACTGGGTCTATCCCAACTGCTTCCTGCTACTCCCAGGCTCTCTGGAGATCCCGGAAACCCCGCTGGGATCTGAACCTTGGTCCTTGGACTGGGGTCACTCCCTACCAGTCGGGCAATAAGCTGCTCCTTAGTGAGCCTCCACATGCTCAGCCCTCTCTCCCTGCACAGACATGCCAGGTCCCTCTTACAGAGCTGGTTATAGGCCATTTCTGTGCTGGTTCCTTCAATTCCCTCATTTTATTGCTGGCAGCCACTCATTGCAAAGTGCCTGTGCTCGCAGCCAACTGTCTACAGGAAGCATCCACCAACCATCCTCTGCTACCACGTTGTCGCGGACTCACAGGTTGTGCCCACTCTTGGGCGGGGCTCCTGGGGAAGCACCCCAACTCTGCAGTCAGACGTGACTCTCAACCAGCCGGTAAAACAAAAGGTTTATTAGGTGACAGGAACACAGCGTAGGACAGAACTTGTTAGCACAGAAATCAGTCACTTTCAGCCAAGTCCATCTTGGGGGAGGGGAGCCCAGAGCCAGGGCTCTGGTCCTCCCCCTGAGCCCCAAGCCAACCGAGACTGACTCGCTTCCAGCTGCCTGGCCCCTGCCATGCCCGTTGCTCCTCCTCTGGCCTTTGTCTCACTTCCCGGGCCAAGAGTCACCTAGTTGCATCTCCCTCCTGGGTCTCAGGTTACGAAGGGGCAGCCATAGCATCCATGCAGGCAGCTGGAGCAACCCCCGCAAAAGTCACACACCCTTATTCCCACCACCTAGACACTGGTGCAATACACAGGGAAACTGAGGCACACACAGCATTCATGCAAAACAGTAAGACTCACATAGGCTTACATACAACATGAGAATCCCCAGTACGTCACAAGAGGGCCACGAGGTGAAGAAACCAGCTTGTGGCTAAGGTCTGTGCAAAGAGGAAGAGCGAATCTATGGAGCACGGCAAGCCAAAGGGAGGCAAAGAACAGGACAGCATGAGCAGAGCCGGACTTCCACCCAAGACGGAGAAGTTGATTCTTCTTGCAGTGACCCAACCTATTGTAGATACTCTCTTCTGTTGCTGTTCATAACAATGCATTTGATGCTAGCCGCACAGCGTGGCCAAGTTCCTCAAGCCTTATGAGCTGTCCCCCCAGGTTATTATTACCAAGAGTAGGTCTTTGGCAATGGTCTCTATTGTTTATCCTCTGCCCCTCCTCCCAGTTAGCACAGCCAGGAGGGGTCTTTGATCCTATTCCTGGCAGCCCACGTTACCCACAAGTGAATGGGGAGGTGGTGGGAGCTGTACAGACAGCCAAGAAAATCCTGCAGCAGGAAGATCCATTCCTTGCTCCTTTGGGCTGCAGATAAGCATTGATAACAGCTCCTGGTTGTTATCTAGCACAAGGCAGCTCAGAGCTGTTGTTCGGGCTTTGCCAAAGAGCCTAACCCCCAAGTGGCGAGGCACGAAGAGGGGCCAAATCAGATAAAGGCACAAAGAGCTTATGGAGGCTTTTACAACAGACCTCGCTCCGCTCGAGAAGCGCCAGGGTTAGCGCCCAGGGGCTGCGTTTGGGTCAAACCGAATGGAGAGAAACGCAGGAGAACTTCAGAATTCATCGCCAAGCACACCAGTGGAGAGCGCCTCAGGAATCATAATGTGTCTGATGGGGAGCATCTTCATCACCCCACCAAGGAGAGGCAAAGGCTATCCAGAGGCCAAACTATGTTTTCTCTCAATCAATCGGGGCAAAGGAGAATCAGGGAAGTGGGGAGGAATCACAAGTAAATTGGAGTTAGTTGTTCGATTGTTCTCCACTGACAGGGCCTGGGATCCTAATAACACTCCCATTGTAGGTAACAATGGACATTTCTGAAAACACAGAATCTGGAATAGAAAACACAAGGCCATAGAACCCAGCTCCTCTATCCATTCCCTGTCCCGTGGCTCCCATTCGCAGCCTCTGCAAGCCAGAGTCTGGAGGAAAAGTTCTTCAGCTGCTTAGCCACATCTGTCACAGGCAGGGCATGGGCAGTGAGCCCTGATAACTGGAGCCAGAATGGGAGCTGGCTGGGTCAGGATACAGGGAGGTCAGAACTAGGAGTCGGATGCCAGGCAGGGCCAGCTCTAGGTTTTTTGCTGCCCCAAGCAAAAAAATTTTTACCTGCCCCCCACCCCAGCGCTGGGCTCTCTTTCCCCCCCCACCCGCACCCCCTGCCACCTCAGCCCTGGGCTCCCCATCACCAGTGCTGACTCCGCCTGCTCCCCCCTCACCTCCAGCCGGTCCGGCGCTGGCAGGGTCGGGGTAAGCAGTGGAGCCGCGCCTCAGCCCAAGGTCCCTCCAGCCAGGGCTCCTGCCTTCAGGACCATCCGGGACCTGGGAGGGCAGAGACGGCGGATCGCCCTGGCAGGGGGCTGAGGAGCCGGGGCAGGGTAGCCCCAGAGGGAGTGGAGCGCTGAAGAGCGGGATGCGGGCCCCACGGCAGCGCTCTGCCCTCTATGGCCCTGCTGCTGCTGCTGCTGCTGCTTCTGGCCGCCCTACCGCAGTCCCTGGGCAGCTCAGGCCACTTCGCCCAGCCCCGACTGCGGCGCTGGGGGGCGGCCACCCTGTGGCACCTGCAGGCGGCTCCTTGTGCCCCCAGGGTGGCCGCCCCCCAGCGCCGCAGTCAGGGCTGGGCGAAGTGGCCTGAGCTGCCCAGGGACTAGAGCCAGCGAATGGCAGCGGCCCCAGGGCGCCCCCCGTGCACAATGCTGCTGCTGCCAAGGCTGGCTCTAGGCTTTTGCCGCCGGAAGCAGGGCCGGCTCCAGGCACCAGCCAACCAAGCACATGCTTGGGGCAGCACCTTGTAAGGGGCGGCCAATCTTAGGGTGGCGGGGGGCGTTTGGGTTTTGTTGTTGTTGTTGTTTTGTTTTGGCCAGGCGGTGCTCGGGGAGCTGGGTTGTTTTTGTTTTGGCGGCGTGGCGTGGCGCTCGGGGGGGATGTTTCAGCGGCACGGGGCTCGAGGTTTTTTTTTTAATTTTTCCGGCGGTGTGGCGCGGCTCTCGGAGGTGTGTGTTTTGGCGAGGCGGTGTACAGGGGGGGTGTTTCGGCGGACAGTGTGCGGTGGGGTGTTTCGGCGGTGCAGCGCTCTTTTTTTTTTTTTTTTCTGGCAGCATGGCACTCGGGGAGGGGTGTTTCAGTGGGGCGGAGCGTGGGGGGGCGTTTCGGTGGTGCGGCGCTCGGGGTTTTTTGTTGTTGTTGTTCCAGAGGCGCGGTGCAGCACTTGGGGGGGAGGGGGTGTTTCGGCAGGGTGGGGCGGCGCTGGGGGCGGGTGTTACGGCGGGGTGGCGCTCCTTTTTTTGCTTGGGGCGGCAAAAAAGTTAGAGCTGGCCCTGGCTGGAAGCAATAAATAAATAAATACATAAATAAAATGGCCAGAATGCCACCCTTGAAAATGTGCCGCCCCAAGCATGTGCTTGGTTTGCTGGTGCCTAGAACCGGCCCTGATGCCGGGGTTACGCAAGGACGGGTGGCAGGAAATCATGCCGCGGGGAGCAGGAAGCACGAGGCCCGCCGTCCAGAGTGAGGTGGAGTCCAGTTGTTCAGACAGCTCCCTGGGCCTGCTTCTGGCTTAATCAGGGCCAGTGGGTCTGGACACTGCTCTGGACGCTAGGGCTGGGCTTCCTGGGTCCCAGGAGAGCAGGTGTCAGCAGGCTGCCAGGGGGAGGCTGGAGAGGGCTGCTCCATGGGCTCAGCTTTGAAACCGGGGATTGTGACGAGCTCAGGTGGGTGCCTTGTGCGATCTCTGCTCACTGGCTTGAGTTCCAGTCTCAGCCCACCGGAGATTCCTTGCTGCCTTGTGTTGGCTTCTCCCCTGGCTCCTTTCCGGCTGCTGGTCCCTTTGCTGGAGCTGCGCCTGGGGCAGGGGGAGCTCCCCCCCCCGAAAGCTGTGCCGGGTCGAGCTCACCCCGGAGTGTGGGCAGTTCTCCGGGCCCCTCCCCCCAGTGCAGCTGGGTCAGAATCCCAGGGCGGGGCACCCGCAGCCGGACAGGGCTGCTCACGGCTCACCCTCCAACCTGGCTGCAGCGAGTCCCCACTGGGCATGTGGCAGTTGGCACAGCACCAGCGGGGACTCCGTGCCAGGCCTGGGGCAACTCAGCTCTGAGCAGAGCCCAGGTCAGTGACCCCAGGCCCAGGTGTTTCCCCAGCCAGGCTGGAGCAGCTGGCCAGGAGCCTTCTGCAGCCCCCCCAGCACGTCAGGCTATGCCCAGCTCTGGTACTGACCCTTTCCAGCCCTGACCCCACCTCCTGACCCTCCGGTTTCGGCCTCTGGCCACCCCTGCACTCCGGCTATGGTTCTGGTTCTGGCCGGCCTCTGTTCTCGGTTCTGACTCTGGCCTGGCTTCTGATCTCATCTCCAGGGCTGTCCTCAGCCTGGTCCCAACTCCATCTGGCATTGCCTGCTGCTCCAACCATTAGGCCTGTCTGTCAGGAGGTCTCAACAGGCGCGCCCTTTTCAAAAACCAATTCTCAACACCCTGCGGCTGCTCCCATTGCTCCTTCCACCCAACAGCCTCCAGGCTAGGGGGTTTCCGTGTAGTCCCCTGCCCTCAAGCCATGGCTGTGTAACTGCTCCCTCCAAGCACTCAGCCACGGGCTCGCCCCTGGCCTGAGCTGCAGGCTGCCTTCCTGGCTGGCTAGAGGCCGTTAGCCCCTGAGCCCTGGGCAGACCTTGGGCATTGTGCCTGCTTGTGCCCCGTTCTCCCCAATGTCCCCTCTCCTCCCTCCCCCAGGCTCAGGTCATCCCTGGGGGGGGTCTGCTTCAGTGGAATGAAAGTTGTTTGTGATTCCTGTGTGCCGTGGTTTTCCCCTGCCCCATGCATGACGACAGGGGTCGGTCTGTGCTCAGGGTGTGTCACTAGCCGTCTGAGTTGAATCCAACCCAGATGGCAGAGGAACCAGCCAGAGAGATGCCCAAAGCCTGAGCAGGCCCAGCTAACAGCAGGCTGCCGGCCGGTGGGCGTGTGAGCTGAGCTGGAGCGCCAAGTGGAAAGGGGCTAGGTGCCGGGGAGAAGGGCTTAGGGAGCCACCGTCCATTGTGGCTTGGCTGGTCTGACCAGGCTGGACCCTGGCTTGAGCTCTGCCTCTCGGCGCTAGCCCGAGGTCACTTGGACTCTGTGGCCAGGTGCCTTGTTTGGGACATTGCACCTCCCATAGGAGTGATGGAGAGAGACAGGAAGCTGGTGCCAAAGGCCTGGTGTTGGAGGCCACAGGCCTGTCCCATTGAAGTGTGAGGCCCAGGGGAGGCGAGGGGGTTTCCTAGACCTGAGAGGGGCCTTAGGAGCATGTGCAGTGACAGTGGTGCGAGGGTGCTGCTGGAGGAGAGAGGGAAACCCCTCCCCCAGAGCTCACTGCTGCTGGCAGGGAGAAGGCTGGGGGAAGTCCTCCTCTCTGGCCCCAGCCCCAGGCAGCCTGCCTGCACCCCAAACTCCTCATCCCCAGCCTCACCCCAGAGCCTTCACATTTTTACATTATTAAAATATATATATATTGGCTTACGAAGCAGGTTGTAGGGGGTGTGATGTTATTGACATGAACTGTGACCGTATAGATCATTGTTGCAACCAAGGTCCTATATGCATCCGAAGAAGTGGGCTGTAGCCCATGAAAGCTTATGCTCTAATAAATTTGTTAGTCTCTAAGGTGCCACAAGTACTCCTGTTCTTTTTTCAAGGTCCTATAGTGGCACCAAATCTTGTACAAAGTAGGTCAAGTAAGGTGTCTATGAAAAGGTTATGATTTGCTCATTATGATTATGCAATCTGTAGGCATGTATCATTTTTGTATTTAAAGTTATAAGTATTGGCTCTAAACTGTCTGTATTTCAAACTTGTGCTATACTTCTGGGTGACACCACAGACAATTTGGTATCAGCACTGCCTAGCCTGCTTGATGGCCCATTAAGGACCATCAGCTATACAATTGACCCATTGAGAGAAGGCAGATACACCTTTCAGAGTAGCAGCCGTGTTAGTCTGTATCCGCAAAAAGAAGAACAGGAGTACTTGTGGCACTTTAGAGACTAACAAATTTATTAGAGCATAAGCTTTCGTGGACTACAGCCCACGTCTTCGGATGCATATAGAATAGAACATATATTGAGGAGATATATATACACACATACAGAGAGCATAAACAGGTGGGAGTTGTCTTACCAACTCTGAGAGGCCAATTAATTAAGAGAAAAAAAACTTTTGAAGTGATAATCAAGATAGCCCAGTACAGACAGTTTGATAAGAAGTGTGAGCATACTTACAAGGGGAGATAGATTCAATGTTTGTAATAGCTCAGCCATTCCCAGTCCTTATTCAAACCGGAGTTGATTGTGTCTAGTTTGCATATCAATTCCAGCTCAGCAGTCTCTCGTTGGAGTCTGTTTTTGAAGTTTTTCTGTTGTAATATAGCCACCCGCAGGTCTGTCACTGAATGACCAGACAGGTTAAAGTGTTCTCCCACTGGTTTTTGAGTATTTTGATTCCTGATGTCAGATTTGTGTCCATTAATTCTTTTGCGTAGAGACTGTCCGGTTTGACCAATGTACCTACGGAGAGAACTCTAAGGTTTTTCCATGCCATGTGCTGGGTAGCTTGAGTTTGGAACAAAGGAAGCACAAACCACTTGGCAAAAGGACTATAAAAGGCAGCTGCATCGTCTCCATTTTGTCTTCAATCCTGCTTCTTACCTCTGGAGGAACTTTGCTACACTGAAGCTATGAAAAAAGGACTGAATGACCCATCCAAGTTGTGGATGTACTCCAGAGACTTGATTTGAACCTGCAGTTTATTCCATCACTGCTACAAGCCTGAACCAAGAACTTTGCCATTGCTGTATGTAATTAATTACTTTGACTAATTTTAACTTTCATCTATATTTCTTTCTTTTTATGAATAAATCTTTAGATTTCAGTTTCTAAAGGATTGCCAACAGCGTGATTTGTGGGTAAGATCTGATTTGTATATTGACCTGGGTCTGGGACTTGGTCCTTTGAGCTTGGGAGAACCTTTTTTCTTTTACTGGGGTATTGGTTTTCATAACTATTCATCCCCATAAGGAGCAATGCTGGTGGTGATACAAGGGAACTGGAGTATCTGAGGGAATTGCTTGTATGACTTCTGGTTAGACAGCGGGGTAAAACCAAAGTCATAGACTCATAGAATCCTGTTCTTTTTGCGGATACAGACTAACATGGCTGCTACTCTGAAACATAGAATCATAGAATATCAGGGTTGGAAGGGACCTCAGGAGGTCATCTAGTCCAACCTCCTGCTCAAAGAAGGATCTAATCCTCAACTAGATCATCCCAGCCAGGGCTTTGTCAAGCCTGACCTTAAAAACCTCCAAGGAAGGAGATTCCATCACCTCCCTAGGTAACCCATTCCAGTCCTCTCTGTTTGGCTGGTTTGGTGTCTTAATAGTAAAGGAACTCCAGCTTTGGGCTGTAACTGCCCTGCTCTAAGCAATTTGTCCTGAATTGATACTCTCAGTTGTGTCCTGCCAGAAGCAGCTTCATTACGGGGGCAGGACATGGACCACCAACAACTATACAAATCTGCCACCCTTGCACGCAGGTCACCACTGGGGCCTTTTCCTAGCAGTGGAGCCTCTTTGGACGGTTCATAGTCCCCAGTCGCCACCCCGTCCATCTGGCCATGCAGCAATATGGGACCGAGCAAGGGGATGTGACAGCCAGTCCGGTCCGCAGGGTTAAATCACAGCCCGTCAGAGGTACTGAGGTCGCATCTGTATTCCCCTTCCCCGCAACTGGGTCAGCAATTTGGTATCTCGGTTCCCTGTGGAATTGGCATCCCGGGGCCTTTCCCCATGTGCTTCATGGTGGCTCATCTGTCTTGCCCTTGCACTGCTCCGGCTCCAGCTCATGCTTTCGCTGCTTCTGGGGTTTTTCCCGCTATTTCTTCTCATGATTTTGCTGCTTCTAACAATCAGCTCATGCCCTCTTGTGGTCCACTACATCCTTCACTCCTGGCTCCAACTCCCACTGCTTCAGCTCTATTGAAGAGGAGCCGGGCTGTGAGGGAGCCTGACTGCAGCCTCTGTCAGTCTTGGATCCTCCTGCCTCTTCAATCAATCGTCCTTCTTCAGCCATGCAATCAGCTGTGCCTTGTTGAGCTCCTGGATACTTAACCCTCTCTCCCTGCACAGGTCTGCGATGCCCTTCTTAGGGAGATGGTTCTACGCCATTTCCTTTGATTGCCACACGTCACTTATTGCAAAATGCTACTGGTGCGTTCAGCATCCCACCCGTGCCATCACCTGTCACAAATCAACAAGACCAGCTGTGATGTAGTGGGGATATTCCCTTGTTATGTTGTATGTGAGCCTATGTGAGTCTTACTGTTTTGCATGAATGCTGTGTGTGCCTCGGTTTCCCTGTGTATTGCACCAGTGTCAAGGTGGAGGGAATAAGGGTGTGTGACTTTTGTGGGAGCTGATCCAGCTGCCTGCATGGATGCTATGGCCGCCCCTTTGTAACCTGAGGCCCAGGAGGGGGATGCGACCAGGGATGCAATTCTTCACCCGAGAAGCGAGACAAAGGCTGGAGGAGGAGAAACAGGCAGGGCAGGGGCCAGGCAGCAGGAAACGAGTCAGTATCAGCTGGCTTGGGGTGCAGGAGAAGGACCAGAGCCCTGGTTCTGGGCTCCCCTCCCCCCAAGATGGACTTGGCTGAAAGTCACTGACTTCTGTGCTAACAAGTTCTGTTCTATGCTGTCTTCCTGTTGACTAATAAACCTTCTGTTTTACCGGATGGCTGAGAGTCACGTCTGACTATGGAGTTGGGTTCAGGCCTCTGGCTTACCCAGGAGCCCTACCCAGGCAGACTCGCTGTGGGAAGCACCCGGTGTGGACGGGGATGCAGAATGCTCCGAGGTCAGACCCAGGAAGGTCGAAGCTGTGTACGTTTCTTGCCCTGGGGACAGTATGCTCAGAGAGAGGAGGCTGGTTGGCTTTGTATGGAGTAGTTCCAGAGCATCGCCCTGGTAAATCCATTACAACTGGTGGTAGCGGTGGGATAAACTGCACCACGTAGACAGAGCATCCTGCAGTAAGTGACTGGGGAGCAGTAAAACGAAGGGGGCGTGCTGAAGGCTCTGAGAAGTGCGGTTCCAGAGATGGAGGAGCCTACAGCTTAACCCCGAGAGAGAATGGACCCCTGGGAAGGGCTGTCGCACGGAAGGGGTTCCTCCAGGGATTGCAGGGAGCTGAGAGAGCACAAGCCATGACCACATGGGAACAGCATGGAAATGGCCTGTAACCATCTCCTTAAGAAGGACATTGTAGAGCTGTGCAGAGAAAGAGGGCTGCGCATTGGAAAGCTCACTAAAGAATAGCTGATTGCTCAGTTGTAAGAGGAGGATCGCTCTAAGAAGCCAGTTCCTGACCAAGCTGGGGGTGCAAGAGAGTCTGGGAACAGCCAGGCAGCCCCAGGGGTTAATTCCGCAGGGAACCTCGACACTAAATTGCTGCCCCAGGTTAAGGAGGGGGAAGATCTAGATGCCTGTCTCGCGGCCTATGGGAAGACTAGCAATTGGAACCAGGCTGGCCCTGCGGAAAGGCTCCAGTGTCTAGCCCCCTTCCTGTGTCCCAAGGCCATAGAGCTGTTTAACCAGATGGGCAGGTGTGACAATGCGGTTCTGGCGGAACCCAACTGAGAGTGCCAACTCAGGACAAATTGCTCAAATAGGGCAGTTACAACCCAAGGCTGGGGTTTTTCCACCTCTACGGCAAACCAAACCAGCCAGACTAAGACTTCGGTCTCCCCCACTGGCTAACCGCAAGTCTCACAAGCAATCTCCTTAGACACTCCAGTTTCCCAGTATTACCACCAGTGCCACACGTTATGGGGACAAATAGTTATAAAAACCAAAACCCCAGTAAAAGAAAAAGGTTCTCCTGATCCCAAAGGACCAAGCCCCAGACCCAGGTCAATATACAAGTCAGACCTTACCCACAAATCACGCTACTGCCAATCCTTTAGAATCTAAAATCTAAAGGTTTATTCATAAAAGGAAAAAGATAGAGATGAGAGTTAGAATTGGTTAAATGGAATCAATTACATACAGTAATGGCAAAGTTCTTGGTTCAGGCTTGCAGCAGCGATGGAATAAACTGCAGGTTCAAATCAAGTCTATGGAATACATCCCCAGCTGGGATGGGTCCTCAGTCCTTTGTTCAAAGCTTCAGCTTGTAGCAAAGTTCCTCCAGAGGTAAGAAGCAGGATTGAAGACAAGATGGAGATCAGGCATCAGCCTTATATAGTCTTTTCCAGGTGTAAGAACACCTCTTTGTTCTTAAATTACAGCAACATGGAGTCTGGAGTCACATGGGCCAGTCCCTGCATACTTTGCTGAGGTACAAGGCGTATCTGCCTTCTCTCAATGGGTCCATTGTATAGCTGATGGTCCTTAATGGGCCATCAAGCAGGCTAGGCAGAGCTAATCTCAGCTTGTCTGGGATGTCACCCAGAAGCATAGCATAAGTTTGCCATACAGACAGTATAGAGCCAATATTCATAACTTCGACTACAAAACTGATCCACACATATAGACAGCATAATCATAACCAGTAAACCATAACCTTGTCCTAGACACCCCATTTGACCCCCTTTATACAAGATTTGGGTGCTACTACAGGACTTTGGTTGCAACAATGATCTATATGGTCCCAGTTTATGTCAATAACGTCACACCCCCAACGCAAAATTGATGCAGGAAGGGATGACACAAACATCACTGACTGCATCCCAAGAGCTCCCCATCTTGGGTTCTGTCCCACTACAGCTAGTATTGGGTTAGAAGCCATACCAGTGTATAACAGAAATGGTTTATCAAAATCATGTTCAACCACATGATTGAACCTCTTTACAACTCAAGGTAACACTTAGTTAGAACAATAGTGGATTGGATCTGCTCTGGCAGCATGGTTCCTGTATGTGTCATGTGATCTTGCCAAGAGCTAAAGAAAACTGCTACTTTATCCATACAAGCTCGGGCCAATGTTTGGAACCCAATTAACATTGAATAAATGCAGATATTAATGTTCTTCATAGTCCAGGAATCTTGGCATTTAGCCATGAAAGCAATATGGTAGTGTGCCTCAGTCTTCCTTTTCATACAGCACATTAGGTCTGGACTGTCCTTTCCCCTGTGAAAAGTTCCCATATTGTTTATATGCATTGCCTGTGAAACCCCAGTGTAACAAGGCCTTTTAACATAACGTGTGTTTTCATGTATTCCTTTTAACATGTTCAAGGAATTCTCCAAAAGATTAGGCACATTGTATATTTTTACAGTTTGTGGCAATAGCAACACATTAATTACAAAATCTAGCAATAACAACAAGTTCATTGCAAGTGTCCATCTACAGTCATGTTTGTCATGCCACCCCTTTGGCTCAATACCATTGGAGTTTGGGCATTTTAGGGTTAACCTGCGGCTTCCCTTTGCAAAATTCAGTTTTCTCTTTCCTCCTTGTCCTGCAGGATCAAACCCTGATTTCTCTTGCTTAACAGAATTCACTGGCTGATGGGGTGGGCCCTCTTTGCTAACAGCTATTAGCAAGTCCTTCCTTTCCCAGCCAGGCAAGTAATTTGCACTACCCCAGACCAGAGCCAGTCCACCAGTTTTCATACTCGTAACTGCTATCATCTCCAAGGCTGGACTCTGTCTTAAAGAGATACCACACAAATCCAAAGAGTCTGCGGGTGAGAGTTTGCCTCCTCTCCCCCGCATCCTCAAGCATTTAGCCATAAAACTGCTCTGCTCTGACACATCAGTAACCAAATCTGTCCTCAAACCCTGAAGCACAAACTGCTCATTTAAAGAATCAGAAAGGAGACATTCCTGTTCCAACACCATTGTCTCCCCAACAAGTTGGCCCCACACAGCCACTTGGTTATAGGGATGCCTCAATTCCTTAACAACTTTTACTTCCTCTGAGACCTTCTCAAAGCTACCCACACTGGATCTTTTACAAGGAAAGTTAGTGGATCCCTTCACAACAGACAATTTTTGGCTGCTAGGAACTGAAACTTCCTTGATTAAATCACTCTCACACCCTTCAATTGCAGGGAACTGCTTGCACCGAGTACCATGAGGATTCCTTTCTCCAGGAGCTTTTCAAAGCAGCAATTCACCCCTCACAGAAATTCTGCCCTTACCCTCTTCACCTAGGGCTTGCTCTAAAGGCACACTTTCCTGAGCAACAACAGACTCTGTCTGGGTCTTACTTACATTCAGGATCACCTTTGGCCCATCAGGCAGATCTCTACACAATCCCCTTTCAGGCGAACCCATAGACTTCCTAGATAAAAGGTTAGAAATATTTCCCTTCTCTTTGCCACACACAAGCTTAGGAATTTTTTCCTTTTTGCTACAAGTTGTTAAACTGTCGGTAGGTAACACAACCAAATTACCTTTCTGCTCTCCTTGTGCCCTGGCTAGGGTATCACCCTGATCAGACAGAGTTGTTACACCCTTCTCCAACCACACATGAGCAACAGGCAAAATACAAGCACCAGAATTGTTTGGTCTCTGGGATTTTGCTAAGCCACTAACTGGATGCAACATAGTTACGGGGCCATTCTCCCCAGCAGATGCAAACTTAGGACCATTCCCTTCCTGGGCTTTAGTTGAATCCAGAACCAACTCTGAGACAACTAAATTACTCTCAACCATCACAGGCCGAAAGGCACCTTCTGTCTGCTCCACAGACAAAAAAGAGTTGGAGACGCATTTTCCTTTACTAGACATACTGTTTGGGATTTCATTTCCCTTGTCCCAGCACACCGGGCTGTTCACAGACAACTGCTTGGAGACTGGGGTAGCTTCCTCCATAGGCAAGTCAATACCCCTGACAGACACAGGCACATTTCCTTCACTGTCACTATTCTTCGCACAGGAAACAGATAAGGTATAGGGACACTCATCTTCCACTCTCCTTGCCTGCCCAAACTGCTGACTAGATAAAGCCATCAGCTCACAAGACTGCCTAGGCTCATCCAAAATCTCCTGGTTCTCCTCTCCCTTCGCTTGATCTAATCCCAGATTTACTTCTGAGACATTAGATAGACATTCAGAAACTTCATTCACAGCCGAACAGCTACTTTCCAAAGACAAACTTTTGGAGAAACCCTCCATAGGCACAACCTTAGGATCAATCCTCTCTTGTGCCTGGTTTGTATTAACTTGACTGACCATAGCTTTAATATCATTTCCAATCATAATATCCTTAGGGATTATGTCTTTTACTCCCACAATCATGGTGCCCTCCAATCCCTTCCATTTCAGGTGGATTTTAGCCAAAGGCACCCTGACAAAATACTTAGATAAGGCTACAACAGTTACATCTTCACCTGGCAAATAATCTTCCTTCCTGACAAGACTTGCTTTAACCAGAGTAATATCTGCTGCGGTGTCCCTCCATGCCATACACCTCACTCCATTCACTTCTGCACTGCTAATAAACTCTGCATTATTTCCCCCATATTTAGCTTTAATGTGAGTTTTAAGGTCAAATCCTTCAGAGACAACAGAAACAGCATTTGCACACAGGGCACCAATGCTGGGCTCTGTGTGGCTTGCCTGTGAGTTTACAACAACAGGGTTAGCATTGGCCGTGGCATTTGGGGTTGCTGGTTTTGGGCTGCCCTTCAGTGTCGGGCAGTCTGGTCTCATGTGGCCCAACATACCACAGCGATAGCATGTAACCTGCTGGGGATGTGAGTTCCTACCCTCCGGGCCCCCTTGAACTCCTTTAGAAGAGTCAGGTTTATTTTTAAATCCTTCCCTCCTCTTGAACTGGGGAGAATGGTGATCAGTTTTCCCCGGGGTTTTACACCCTTCTCGAGCCCTGTTTTGGGTATGGGCATCCACAATCTCTGCCGCCCGTAGGACTGACTCAGGGTCCCTGTCACACACAGCTGCTCTCACATTGTCAGGCACAATGTCTAAGAACTGTTCCAAAGTTATTAAATCCAGCAGTTTTTCAAAACTCCCATGAACCTTGGCTCCCATAACCCACTTTTTAACAAAACCCATCAGCTTATGAGCACATTCTACAAAAGTACAATCCTTAGGCATTTTAAACTCTCTAAACTTAACTCTGTAAGATTCAGGAGTAACCTTGAATCGCCTTAACACAGAATCCTTAAACCGCTCATAATTTAATGCTTCTTGTTCCCCCAAGTCATTAAACACCTCCCTGGCTTTTCCAGTCAGTCTGGTTAGCAGGACAGGCATTCGCTGACCCTCAGGGATCTGGTACAGATTGCAGAGGCGTTCAAAGGTAGACAAAAACTCCTCTATATCCTCAGTATCATTGTAAATGGGACACATCCTTTCCCAGTTTTTCTCATGGCGGGGGGGAAGTGGAGTACCAGGTGGGGATGACTTTCTCCGCTCTTCCATTACTTGGAGCTGAAGTCTGGCCGTCTCCTGTTCCATCCTGTGAGTCTCCTGCTCAGCAGCGAGCAGCTCTAGACGTCCCTTACGAGCTCTCTCTTCTCTCTCATCAGCCTCCTTCTTTCTTTGATCAGCTTCTTTCTCTCTCTCTCTTTCTAACTCTGCTATTTTTTGCTTCTCCAGCAATCGAAGATCTGCTAGCTTCTGTTCATGCTCAAATTGCAGTTTACTTGTCACCCTTTGCATCCTAATTTTTTCTGCATCTTCTGCAGCCTCAGGTAAGGGCTGTGCTCTTGCCCCCTGATCACTGGCTATTAGCAGATTTCTCAATTCTTCCTTTGTAGCTTTCTTTCTAAAGCTTATCCTCTTTTCTGAACACAAATTTTCCAGGGCTTTTTTCCCAAGTCCCTCATATGCTCTTTGCTCAGCCATTGCAGCAGCTCTTTAACCAACAAAACTCTCAATCCCAAAATTCAAATTTGGATAGCGTGGGGTTCTGACCCAAAGCTTAATTGACCTGGTTCTGTGGATCCAAGCACGACTACGCCACTGTGACAATGCGGTTCTGGCGGAACCCAACTGAGAGTGCCAACTCAGGACAAATTGCTCAAATAGGGCAGTTACAACCCAAGGCTGGGGTTTTTCCACCTCTACGGCAAACCATACCAGCCAGACTAAGACTTCGGTCTCCCCCACTGGCTAACCGCAAGTCTCACAAGCAATCTCCTTAGACACTCCAGTTTCCCAGTATTACCACCAGTGCCACACGTTATGGGGACAAATAGTTATAAAAACCAAAACCCCAGTAAAAGAAAAAGGTTCTCCTGATCCCAAAGGACCAAGCCCCAGACCCAGGTCAATATAGAAGTCAGACCTTACCCACAAATCACGCTACTGCCAATCCTTTAGAATCTAAAATCTAAAGGTTTATTCATAAAAGGAAAAAGATAGAGATGAGAGTTAGAATTGGTTAAATGGAATCAATTACATACAGTAATGGCAAAGTTCTTGGTTCAGGCTTGCAGCAGCGATGGAATAAACTGCAGGTTCAAATCAAGTCTATGGAATACATCCCCAGCTGGGATGGGTCCTCAGTCCTTTGTTCAAAGCTTCAGCTTGTAGCAAAGTTCCTCCAGAGGTAAGAAGCAGGATTGAAGACAAGATGGAGATCAGGCATCAGCCTTATATAGTCTTTTCCAGGTGTAAGAACACCTCTTTGTTCTTAAATTACAGCAACATGGAGTCTGGAGTCACATGGGCCAGTCCCTGCATACTTTGCTGAGGTACAAGGCGTATCTGCCTTCTCTCAATGGGTCCATTGTATAGCTGATGGTCCTTAATGGGCCATCAAGCAGGCTAGGCAGAGCTAATCTCAGCTTGTCTGGGATGTCACCCAGAAGCATAGCATAAGTTTGCCATACAGACAGTATAGAGCCAATATTCATAACTTCGACTACAAAACTGATCCACACATATAGACAGCATAATCATAACCAGTAAACCATAACCTTGTCCTAGACACCCCATTTGACCCCCTTTATACAAGATTTGGGTGCCACTACAGGACTTTGGTTGCAACAATGATCTATATGGTCCCAGTTTATGTCAATAACGTCACAGCAGGCTGGCAGACTGGCCCTCACTCCCGGCCCCAGCATATATGTCTGCATGTCTCCTCCTGGGCTCAGGTCCCTCGGACCCCCAGTGGGATCGGAAGATAGTGGTCAATGGGGAGACATTCCTTGGGTGGCGAGATCCTGGGACAGAGAGAACTGTTGTCAGGCCCTGGGTGGTGCAGCCTCACCAGATGCTGAGGGGCTGTGTGACCTGGGTGAAGGTCCCAGGGATGAAGCCCCTCACCCTGCCAATGGCTCAGATCCCTGTGAAGAAACAGGAGGGGTCGGGCTGGCTGGTAGTAGGGGTTCTCCAAGATATCGGGTGTGACCTCCTGTTGGGGATTGACTGTATCTATTTGGGACAGGATCCAGGCCCTGCTCCTGTAACGGCCGAGGATTTGAATTTGAATCCAGGGAACGAATCTGCTGAGACTGAAGTGATCATTGAAAATGCAAATGTCCTGGCTGGCAGGGGTGAGGAGCTGCTAAGCTCAGGATACCTGCCTGTCTGTAACCAGAGTCCTGGAGCTGAGTGGGACAGAAAGATACCTCCCACCCCCCTGCACACAGGAAGGTGGCTCACGCTAGCTCTGATGCTGTGAGCAAAGCAGCGGGGTCACTGCCTGCCCTCACTGGGACAGCAGGGGCAAAACTGAGCCCAGGGGAATTGGAGATGCCATCTGAGTGGGGGAAGCACAGCCAGAGTGGGACAGCTGCCAACCAGGGCTGCCTTCTCCAGAGGTGCAAAAGGCCCAGGACAAGGGTAAAGCAGTCTTGAGTCACCTGCCTGTTGTAGAGGAGCCTTTTCAGAAGGTGGCCCTGGACTTGGTGAGAGACGAATGGGAGGGGAAGGCCTTTCCCGATGAAGAATCAGTAGTGGATTATGTTTCGACTTTCCAGGAAAAGTTTGCTGAGTTCAGGGAGAACCTAGTCAGGGCCCAAGAGAGACAAAAGATCTGGTACAACTGCTCAGCCTATGGCAATGAGGGCCAGGTGAGGGTTCTCATCCTCGTGAGGAAGAATAAGCTGCAAGCTGCCTGGGACAGGCCCTTCAAGGTCATTAAGCAGCTGAATGAGGAGAACGGTGTGGTGGACCTGCCCAACAGGGCTCACAGCCATGGAGGGGACCAGGTCAATATGATGGAGATGTACTGTGACAGGAGAGGCTTCTACTGGCCGTGTGTGGCCAGTGGGAGAAGGGAGAAGATCCCCTAGTGGGTCTATTCCCTGAGACAGGAGCCGGCACCTTGCTGGCATCAATTCCCCTCTCTGACCAGCTAACCCCTGCCCAGCAGGCAGAGATCAGAGAGATGCTGCATTCGCACCAACAGCTGTTTTCCAACCCGCCTGGGCTCAGTAACCGAGCTGTCCACTGGCTGTGGACATCAGGTGTTCCCCATTCAGCATAACAGGGAACACAGCCGAGGCCTTGGAGGGAGAGGTCAGAGACATTCTGGCTTTAGGGGTGATCCAGCCATCCACCAGCCCTGGGGGCCTTTCCTGTGGTGCTGGTCCCCAGGAAAGATGGGTCGATCCAATTCTGTGTGGCCTGTCGAAAGCTCACTGACATCACCATGTCTGGTGCCTGCCCATACCTAGGCCTGATGAGAGCCTAGACAAGTTGCGGAGGACTCTGTACCCCATCACCAGGGATCTCACCAAAGGTTACTGGCAAGTGCCTTTGGATCCAGATGCCAGGTTGAAACCTGCTTTTGTCACCCCTTTGGGGCTGTACAAATCCCTGTTCCTACCTTTTGGCCTGAAGGAGGCGCCGGTCACCTACTAGTGCCAGTGGATCAGTTATTGAGGGGGATGGAGAATTTTACCCTAGTGGACATTGATGTTGTTTGTGCCATTAGCCAGACCTGGGAGGACCATGTGTCCCAGGTGAAGAGGGGGCTGAGTTGCCTCCAGGATGCAAGGCTGACTGTAAAAGCTGCCAAGTGCAAGGTGGGGAGCAGCTGACTAAAGCCAGAGCTGGCCAAGGTGTGGGCAATCAGAGACTGGCCTGCTCCCAAGACTAAGAAACAGCCTTAGGGCATATATTGCAATGACGGGGCAGTACTGGAGGTTTGTGTTCGACTTTAGCTCTGTGTCAGCTCCCATCACTGAACTATGCAAGAAGGGTAAGCCAGATATTAACAAGCCTGGTCTGGACTGGGCAGTGCCAGAGGGCTCTCTGCAGACTGAAGGAGGATCTGGTCAAGGGCCTGGTGCTGGGAAACCCAGACGTTGACAAGACCTTTATGGTGTTCACCGATGCCCCAGACACAGGGCTGGGCGTGGTGCCGAGGAAGGCCAATGCAAAAGGGGAGAAACACCCCATCATGTACCTGAGCAGGAAGCTGCTGCCCTGGGAGCAGGGCTATGCAGCCATAGAGAAGGAATGCCTGGCCCTGGGGTGGGCTCTCAAAAGGCTGCAGCCAGATCTATTTGGGCAGTGCTTCACTGTGTACCAGGACCACTCACTCTGCCATGGCTGCACCAGATGAGAGGGGCCAATGCCAAGCTCCTGAGGTGGAATCTGTCCTCCCAGGATTATGAGATGGAGGTGGTCCACATTAAGGGGAGTACAAATGTTATAGCTGATGCTTTCTCCTGGAGAGCGGGGCCTGAACTTCCCCAGGTCACTGGCTAAAGTGACTCCGCTCAGTTCAGTCTCAAAGAGGGGAGAGATGTGACGAAGTGGGGATTTTCCCTTGTTATGTTGTATGTGAGCCTGTCACGGACTCACAGATCGTGCCCACTCTTGGCCCCGTGTGGTCCGTGGGGGGTGCCCCTTTCAGTGAGACAGCCCTTCTCGGGGGTCCACTCTCTCCCGGGGTCAGGCCCCTCCAGCTCCTGGAGCCGCACCTCTCTGAGCCTTAGCACACCTGTTTCTCGCCGTGGGGCCCCTCAGGGAGTCCACTCGCTCTGGACCCCCCCCGGGCCTCCACCCCCGAAGGGGTTGATGCAACCCTGTTCTCTAGACCGGAGTGACTCACAGCCAGCGTAAAACAGGAGGGTTTATTGAGAGTTGAACACAACACAGGAAACTCTCAGGGCCTCAAGCCTGGCCTCCCTCAGCCCAGCACATCCCAGTCTCCCTGCATCCACGTGGGCTCTGCCTGCTCCCACTCCCCAGCCCAGCCCCAGAGCCCCCCTGCTTCCCAGCTGGGCATCTGATATCCCCGGCCCCAAGCCCCGCCTCTGTCCACTGTCTTCTCTCCAGGTAAACAGGGTCGTAAACTGGGGCCTCCTCTCCCCTCTTCTGTCCTCTGGCTAGAACCGGCTGGTTAGGTCACTGGATCCTCTCTCTGCAGCCCATTGTCCTCCCACTGGCCAGAACCAGCTGCAACTCCTGAGCTGGGTCTCCGGGTCGCCAGGTCACCGGTCGCTGGGGTATCCATCCTCCAGGCCATTGGCTGGAGTCCCAAGTTCCCTCTCCGGTCCTCTGTAACAACAAACTCCCTCTCCCCTCACCTCGTTAAACCAGTAACACTCAGGGAAACTGAGTCCCACCCCCTCCACATGCAAACCATTGGAAGCCCACAGAAAACAAGAAAACCCCCCACTTTGTCACAGAGCCTATGTGAGTCTTACTGTTTTGCATGAATGCTGAAACTGAAACCTCCATGTGTGTTTCAGTGTCCCTGTGTATTGCACCAATATCTAGGTGGTGGGAATAAGGGGGTGTGACTTTTCCTGGGCAGCTCTAGCTGCCTGCACTGATGCTATAGCCACTCCTTTGTAACCTGAGACCCAGGAGGGGGATACGACCAGGTGACTCTTGGGCCAGGAAGCGAGACAGAGGAGGAGCAATGGGCAGGGCAGGGGCCAGGCAGCTGGAAGCGAGTCAGTTTTGGATGGCTTGGGGTGCAGGGGAAGGACCAGAGCCCTGGCTTTGGGCTCCCCTCCTCCTAAGATGGACTTGGCTGAAAGTCACTGATTTCTGTGCTAACAAGTTCTGTCCTACGCTGTGTTCCTGTCAACTAATAAACCTTTTGTTTTACCGGCTGGTTGAGAGTCACGTCTGACTGCGGAGTTGGGGTGCAGGGCCCTCTGACTTCCCCAGAAGCCCCGTCCAGGCATACTCATTGCGGGAAGTGCATGGTGTGGAAGGGGATGCTGAATGCTCCAAGGTCAGACCCAGGAAGGTGTAAGCTATGTAAGCTTCTTGGCTTGGAGACAGTATGCTCAGAGAGAGGAGGCTCCCCCAGAGTCCTGGCTGGCTTCATAGGGAGTAGTTCTTCTTCGAGTGATTGCTCATGTGCATTTCAATAGGTGTGTGCGCGCCGCGTGCACGATCGCCGGAAAGCTTTTCCCCTTGTGGTACCCGTTGGGTCGGCTGTGGAGACTCCTGGAGTAGTGCCTTTATGGCGGTGTACATATGTCCTTGCTGACCCACTGCCTGCTCAGTTCCTTCTTACAGCCTGTGACAGTCATTAGAACAGCTCAGTCTCTTGCATCTGCAAGTGTCTTACCTAGTGGTTCCCTTTGTTTGTGTAAATAGTCGTTAGTCAGTTAGTTGTTAATAGTTGTAGATTAGTTTAGCTTACTTCAGGGGGCTCTCCCCCGTTCTAATCTCCCCGGCACCGGGGCATGCCTTGGTTGCAGGGGTTTAAGGCACGCGAGAGGTGTGCAAAACCTATGCCCACAAGTGATCCACACGCTGCCTGTCTCAAGTGCCTTGGGGAGGGCCATCAGACAGATAAGTGCCCAATTTGCAGGCGCTTCAGACCCAGGACTAAGAGAGAGTGGGATTATCATTTGAAGCATCTCCTGATGGAGTCAGCCCTTCGGCCAGAGCCAGAGCCGGCACCGGCATCCTCTGTGCGAAGCGCACCTGCCTTGGTGCGGGATGTCCTGGCACCGAGGAAGGACTCCACCAGGGAGCACCGGCACTGCTCCCCGGCCTGCAAGGCCAGTGCCACCAGGTGGCACTGTTTGCAGTCCCCGGTGCCACATAAGAAAAAGAAACCAGAAAGAGGACTTTCCCCTGTCAAGAAGCTGTGGGGGGATTCCAGTGGGGTGCGTCCTCCGGCGGGACACCCTTGGTCTGGTCCTCAAGAACCGGCACCATTGATTCCAGCCCCAGGGGCAGAGCCGTTGAGTCCAGCAAGAATGGACTCCCGTATCTGGGACAATTTGGAGGGAGAGCTTGACCTCCCCTTCACTCCGGACACCTATGAGGTGGCTCAAGACCTCATTGCCATGACGGTGCAGTACCCGGCCCTGCAGGTGCGGGGCCCGACTTCGCAAGCTCAGGCACCGCCAGTAGCACCGGCGATGGCACCGACTGCGGCGTTGAGCCTGGCACCACAAGCGGCTCCAACATCCGTCGTGGCACCTATGGCGGCACCGCCGTTGATTCATCATCAAAGGAAGCCCATGATGTTGAGATGCCGTTCACCATCTCCCCAGTAACGCTCGCCGTCACCATCAGGATCCGCTCCACTGTGGTCGGGTACAGAATACTTGTCCGAGTCAGAGGCCGAGTCTTCTGTCTCCCGACGCAGCCACCACTGCTCCCGGTTCCAGCACCGATCCCGGCACCATAGGCCAGCAGAACAACCGGCACCAGCGATCACTTGGCCACCCCAGTGGCAGGGCCCAGTACAATGGCCCTTTTGGACCCCTTGGGCCTACCACCAGGCTCAGGGTCAGGGATCAGGCCAGTATTGGTAGTGTCAGCACCCCGTGCCCCTCCATCAGCGACGTCGCTGGCACGCTATACCCCTAGGGCCCCTGAGGACCCCATAGGAGATAGGCCTGCTGAGCTGTCACAGGCAAGCGCAGCTCCACCAATGTCGGTGACACTTGAGCCACCTCCGGTTGCGGTGAGCTCCAAGGTACCTGATCTAACTTGCTGAGAACCGGAAGGGCAGGCCATAAACCTTAACCTCCAGGCAGAGGAGGTTATGGAGGACTCGGATCCAGTGGTGGACATCCTCACTCCCAAGGGTCCTTCTAGAGTGGCCTTGCCCCTCATAAGGACAATTCAGACCACCACAAAGGTGCTCTGGCAAACCCCAGCCTCTATACCATCAACAGCTAGCATCAAGAGACACTATTTTGTGCTGCAAAAGGGCTACGAGCACCTTTTTACCCACCCCCAGCTCTGGTGGTTGATGTGGCAAACCACAAGGAGCGCCACGGACAGCCAGACCCCCGCACCTAAGTCACGGGACGCCAAGAAGTTGGATCTCTTCGGCTGTAAAGTCTATTAGACTCCAGCTTCGATTAGCGAATCAGCAGGCAGTGCTTAGCCACTACGCCTTTGGCTGATCAAGGGTCCCATAAAAGCGGCCGCCCAGCCAGGCAGCGGTACAGCTGCGAGCAGCGGCAGCAAACAAGGCGGCTAACAGGGGAGTTTGAGAGGGAGTTCTCATTGGAGGAGAAGATACCTGTATTTGCATCTGTCCTTGTTGTTCTTGTGTGTTTGTTTGTTTGTAGGGGCCGGCAGGGGCTGGGTGCTGGGAAGGACGCCGAGCCCTGAGTAGGGGGCGGAGCTTGGCTGATCAAGGGGCCCATAAAAGCGGCCGCCCAGCCAGGCAGCGGTACAGCTGCGAGCAGCGGCAGCAAACAAACAGGGCGGCTAACAGGGGAGTTTGAGAGGGAGTTCTCATTGGAGGAGAAGGTACCTGTATTTGCATCTGTCCTTGCTGTTCTTGTTTGTAGGGGCCGGCAGGGGCTGGGTGCTGGGAAGGACGCCGAGCCCTGAGTAGGGGGCGGAGCTTGGCTGATCAAGGGGCCCATAAAAGCGGCCGCCCAGCCAGGCAGCGGTACAGCTGCGAGCAGCGGCAGCAAACAAACAGGGCGGCTAACAGGGGAGTTTGAGAGGGAGTTCTCATTGGAGGAGAAGGTACCTGTATTTGCATCTGTCCTTGTTGTTCTTGTTTGTAGGGGCCGGCAGGGGCTGGGTGCTGGGAAGGACGCCGAGCCCTGAGTAGGGGGCAGAGCTTGGCTGATCAAGGGGCCCATAAAAGCGGCCGCCCAGCCAGGCAGCGGTACAGCTGCGAGCAGCGGCAGCAAACAGAGCGGCTAACAGGGGAGTTTGAGAGGGAGTTCTCATTGGAGGAGAAGGTACCTGTATTTGCATCTGTCCTTGTTGTTCTTGTTTGTAGGGGCCGGCAGGGGCTGGGTGCTGGGAAGGACGCCGAGCCCTGAGTAGGGGGCGGAGCTTGGCTGATCAAGCGGCCCATAAAAGCGGCCGCCCAGCCAGGCAGCGGTACAGCTGCGAGCAGTGGCAGCAAACAGGGCGGCTAACAGGGGAGTTTGAGAGGGAGTTCTCATTGGAGGAGAAGGTACCTGTATTTGCATCTGTCCTTGTTGTTCTTGTTTGTAGGGGCCTGCAGGGGCTGGGTGCTGAGAAGGACGCCGAGCCCTGAGTAGGGGGCGGAGCTTGGCTGATCAAGGGGCCCATAAAAGCGGCCGCCCAGCCAGGCAGCGGTACAGCTGCGAGCAAACAGGGCGGCTAACAGGGGAGTTTGAGAGGGAGTTCTCATTGGAGGAGAAGGTACCTGTATTTGCATCTGTCCTTGTTGTTCTTGTTTGTAGGGGCCGGCAGGGGCTGGGGGCTGGGAAGGACGCCGAGCCCTGAGTAGGGGGCGGAGCTTGGCTGATCAAGGGGCCCATAAAAGCGGCCGCCCAGCCAGGCAGCGGTACAGCTGCGAGCAAACAGGGCGGCTAACAGGGGAGTTTGAGAGGGAGTTCTCATTGGAGGAGAAGGTACCTGTATTTGCATCTGACCTTGTTGTTCTTGTATGTAGGGGCCGGCAGGGGCTGGGTGCTGGGAAGGACGCCGAGCCCTGAGTAGGGGGCGGAGCTTGGCTGATCAAGGGGCCCATAAAAGCGGCCGCCCAGCCAGGCAGCGATACAGCTGCGAGCAGCGGCACCAAACAGGGCGGCTAACAGGGGAGTTTGAGAGGGAGTTCTCATTGGAGGAGAAGGTACCTGTATTTGCATCTGTCCTTGTTGTTCTTGTTTGTAGGGGCCGGCAGGGGCTGGGGGTGGGAAGGACGCCGAGCCCTGAGTAGGGGGCGGAGCTTGGCTGATCAAGGGGCCCATAAAAGCGGCCGCCCAGCCAGGCAGCGGTACAGCTGCGAGCAGCGGTAGCAAACAGGGCGGCTAACAGGGGAGTTTGAGAGGGAGTTCTCATTGGAGGAGAAGGTACCTGTATTTGCATCTGTCCTTGTTGTTCTTGTTTGTAGGGGCTGGGGGCTGGGAAGGACGCCGAGCCCTGAGTAGGGGGCGGAGCTTGGCTGATCAAGGGGCCCATAAAAGCGGCCGCCCAGCCAGGCAGCGGTACAGCTGCGAGCAGCGGCAGCAAACAGGGCGGCTAACAGAGGAGTTTGAGAGGGAGTTCTCATTGGAGGAGAAGGTACCTGTATTTGCATCTGTCCTTGTTGTTCTTGTGTGTTTGTTTGTTTGTAGGGGCCGGCAGGGGCTGGGGGCTGGGAAGGACCCCGAGCCCTGAGTAGGGGGCGGAGCTTGGCTGATCAAGGGGCCCATAAAAGCAGCCGCCCAGCCAGGCAGCGGTACAGCTGCGAGCAGCAAACAGGGCGGCTAACAGGGGAGTTTGAGAGGGAGTTCTCATTGGAGGGGAAGGTACCTGTATTTGCATCTGTCCTTGTTGTTCTTGTTTGTAGGGCCGGCAGGGGCTGGGGGCTGGGAAGGACGCCGAGCCCTGAGTAGGGGGCGGAGCTTGGCTGATCAAGGGGCCCATAAAAGCGGCCGCCCAGCCAGGCAGCGGTACAGCTGCGAGCAGCAAACAGGGCGGCTAACAGGGGAGTTTGAGAGGGAGTTCTCATTGGAGGGGAAGGTACCTGTATTTGCATCTGTCCTTATTGTTCTTGTTTGTAGGGCCGGCAGGGGCTGGGGGCTGGGAAGGACGCCGAGCCCTGAGTAGGGGGCGGAGCTTGGCTGATCAAGGGGCCCATAAAAGCGGCCGCCCAGCCAGGCAGCGGTACAGCTGCGAGCAGCAAACAGGGCGGCTAACAGGGGAGTTTGAGAGGGAGTTCTCATTGGAGGAGAAGGTACCTGTATTTGCATATGTCCTTGTTGTTCTTGTGTGTTTGTTTGTTTGTAGGGGCCGGCAGGGGCTGGGGGCTGGGAAGGACGCCGAGCCCTGAGTAGGGGCCGGAGCTTGGCTGATCAAGGGGCCCATAAAAGCGTCCGCCCAGCCAGGCAGCGGTACAGCTGCGAGCAGCGGTAAGAAACAGGGCGGCTAACAGGGGAGTGTGAGAGGGAGTTCTCATTGGAGGAGAAGGTACCTGTATTTGCATCTGTCCTTGTTGTTCTTGTTTGTAGGGGCCGGCAGGGGCTGGGGGCTGGGAAGGAGGCCGAGCCCTGAGTAGGGGGCGGAGCTTGGCTGATCAAGGGGCCCATAAAAGCGGCCGCCCAGCCAGGCAGCGGTACAGCTGCGAGCAGCGGCAGCAAAAAGCGCGGCTAACAGGGGAGTTTGAGAGGGAGTTCTCATTGGAGGAAAAGGTATCTGTATTTGCATCTGTCCTTGTTGTTCTTGTTTGTAGGGGCCGGCAGGGGCTGGGAAGGATGCCGAGCCCTCAGTAGGGGGCGGAGCTTGGCTGATCAAGGGGCCCATAAAAGCGGCCGCCCAGTCAGGCAGCGGTACAGCTGCGAGCAGCGGCAGCAAAGAGGGCGGCTAACAGGGGAGTTTGGGAGGGAGTTCTCATTGGAGGAGAAGGTACCTGTATTTGCACATGTCCTTGTTGTTCTTGTGTGTTTGTTTGTTTGTAGGGGCCGGCAGGGCCTGGGGGCTGGGAAGGACGCCGACCCCTGAGTAGGGGGCGGAGCTTGGCTGATCAAGGGGCCCATAAAAGCAGCCGCCCAGCCAGGCAGCGATACAGCTGCGAGCAGCGGCAGCAAACAGGGCGGCTAACAGGGGAGTTGGAGAGGGAGTTCTCATTGGAGGAGAAGGTACCTGTATTTGCATCTGTCCTTGTTGTTCTTGTTTGTAGGGGCCGGCAGGGGCTGGGGGCTGGGAAGAACGCCGAGCCCTGAGTAGGGGGCGGAGCTTGGCTGATCAAGGGGCCCATAAAGGCGGCCGCCCAGCCAGGCAGCGGTAGCAAACATGGCGGCTAAGAGGGGAGTTTGAGAGGGAGTTCTCATTGGAGGAGAAGGTACCTGTATTTGCATCTGTCCTTGTTGTTCTTGTTTGTAGGGGCCGGCAGGGGCTGGGAAGGACGCCGAGCCCTGAGTAGGGGGCGGAGCTTGGCTGATCAAGGGGCCCATAAAAGCGGCCGCCCAGCCAGGCAGCGGTAGCAAACAGGGCGGCTAAAAGGGGAGTTTGAGAGGGAGTTCTCATTGGAGGAGAAGGTACCTGTATTTGCATCTGTCCTTGTTCTTGTTTGTAGGGGCCGGCAGGGGCTGGGAAGGACGCCGAGCCCTGAGTAGGGGGCGGAGCTTGGCTGATCAAGGGGCCCATAAAAGCGGCCGCCCAGCCAGGCAGCGGTACAGCTGCGAGCAGCGGCAGCAAACAGGGCGGCTAACAGGGGAGTTTGAGAGGGAGTTCTCATTGGAGGAGAAGGTACCTGTATTTGCATCTGTCCTTGTTGTTCTTGTTTGTAGGGGCCGGCAGGGTCTGGGGGCTGGGAAGGAGGCCGAGCCCTGAGTAGGGGGCGGAGCTTGGCTGATCAAGGGGCCCATAAAAGCGGCCGCCCAGCCAGGCAGCGATACAGCAGCGAGCAGCGGCAGCAAACAGGGCGGCTAACAGGGGAGTTTGAGAGGGAGTTCTCATTGGAGGAGAAGGTACCTGTATTTGCATCTGTCCTTGTTTTTCTTGTTTGTAGGGGCCGGCAGGGGCTGGGGGCTGGGAAGAACGCCGAACCCTGAGTAGGGGGCGGAGCTTGGCTGATCAAGGGGCCCATAAAAGCGGCCGCCCAGCCAGGCAGCGGTAGCAAACAGGGCGGCTAACAGGGGAGTTTGAGAGGGAGTTCTCATTGGAGGAGAAGGTACCTGTATTTGCATCTGTCCTTGTTGTTCTTGTTTGTAGGGGCCGGCAGGGGCTGGGAAGGACGCCGAGCCCTGAGTAGGGGGCGGAGCTTGGCTGATCAAGGGGCCCATAAAAGCGGCCGCCCAGCCAGGCAGCGGTACAGCTGCGAGCAGCGGCAGCAAACAGGGCGGCTAACAGGGGAATTTGAGAGGGAGTTCTCATTGGAGGAGAAGGTACCTGTATTTGCATCTGTCCTTGTTGTTCTTGTTTGTAGGGGCCGTCAGGGGCTGGGAAGGACGCCGAGCCCTGAGTAGGGGGCGGAGCTTGGCTGATCAAGGGGCCCATAAAAGCGGCCGCCCAGCCAGGCAGCGATACAGCTGCGAGCAGCGGCAGCAAACAGGGCGGCTAACAGGGGAGTTTGAGAGGGAGTTCTCATTGGAGGAGAAGGTACCTGTATTTGCATCTGTCCTTGTTGTTCTTGTTTGTAGGGGCCGTCAGGGGCTGGGAAGGACGCCGAGCCCTGAGTAGGGGGCGGAGCTTGGCTGATCAAGGGGCCCATAAAAGCGGCCGCCCAGCCAGGCAGCGATACAGCTGCGAGCAGCGGCAGCAAACAGGGCGGCTAACAGGGGAGTTTGAGAGGGAGTTCTCATTGGAGGAGAAGGTACCTGTATTTGCATCTGTCCTTGTTGTTCTTGTTTGTAGGGGCCGGCAGGGGCTGGGAAGGACGCCGAGCCCTGAGTAGGGGGCGGAGCTTGGCTGATCAAGGGGCCGATAAAAGCGGCCGCGCAGCCAGGCAGCGGTACAGCTGCGAGCAGCGGCAGCAAACAGGGCAGCTAACAGGGGAATTTGAGAGGGAGTTCTCATTGGAGGAGAAGGTACCTGTATTTGCATCTGTCCTTGTTGTTCTTGTTTGTAGGGGCCGGCAGGGGCTGGGAAGGGCGCCGAGCCCTGAGTAGGGGGCGGAGCTTGGCTGTTCAAGGGGCCCATAAAAGCGGCCGCCCAGCCAGGCAGCGATACAGCTGCGAGCAGTGGCAGCAAACAGGGCGGCTAACAGGGGAGTTTGAGAGGGAGTTCTCATTGGAGGGGAAGGTACCTGTATTTGCATCTGTCCTTGTTGTTCTTGTTTGTAGGGGCCGGCAGGGGCTGGGGGCTGGGAAGGACGCCGAGCCCTGAGTAGGGGGCGGAGCTTGGCTGATCAAGGGGCCCCCCAGCCAGGCAGCGGTACAGCTGCGAGCAGCGGTAGCAAACAGGGCGGCTAACAGGGGAGTTTGAGAGGGAGTTCTCATTGGAGGAGAAGGTACCTGTATTTGCATCTGTCCTTGTTGTTCTTGTTTGTAGGGCCCGGCAGGGGCTGGGGGCTGGGAAGGACGCCGAGCCCTGAGTAGGGGGCGGAGCTTGGCTGATCAAGGGGCCCATAAAAGCGGCCGCCCAGCCAGGCAGCGGTACAGCTGCGAGCAACGGCAGCAAACAGGGGAGTTTGAGAGGGAGTTCTCATTGGAGGAGAAGGTACCTGTATTTGCATCTGTCCTTGTTGTTCTCGTGTGTTTGTTTGTTTGTAGGGGCAGGCAGGGGCTGGGAAGGACGCCGAGCCCTGAGTAGGGGGCGGAGCTTGGCTGATCAAGGGGCCCATAAAAGCGGCCGCCCAGCCAGGCAGCGGTACAGCTGCGAGCAGCGGCAGCAAACTGGGTGGCTAACAGGGGAGTTTGAGAGGGAGTTCTCATTGGAGGAGAAGGTACCTGTATTTGCATCTGTCCTTGTTGTTCTTGTGTGTTTGTTTGTTTGTAGGGGCCGGCAGGGCCTGGGGGCTGGGAAGGACGCCGAGCCCTGAGTAGGGGGCGGAGCTTGGCTGATCAAGGGGCCCATAAAAGCGGCCGCCCAGCCAGGCAGCGGTACAGCTGCGACCAACGGCAGCAAACAGGGCGGCTAAGAGGGGAGTTTGAGAGGGAGTTCTCATTGGAGGAGAAGGTACCTGTATTTGCATCTGTCCTTGTTGTTCTTGTTTGTAGGGCCCGGCAGGGGCTGGGGGCTGGGAAGGACGCCGAGCCCTGAGTAGGGGGCGGAGCTTGGCTGATCAAGGGGCCCATAAAAGCGGCCGCCCAGCCAGGCAGCGGTACAGCTGCGAGCAACGGCAGCAAACAGGGCGGCTAACAGGGGAGTTTGAGAGGGAGTTCTCATTGGAGGAGAAGGTACCTGTATTTGCATCTGTCCTTGTTGTTCTTGTGTGTTTGTTTGTTTGTAGGGGCAGGCAGGGGCTGGGAAGGACGCCGAGCCCTGAGTAGGGGGCGGAGCTTGGCTGATCAAGGGGCCCATAAAAGCGGCCGCCCAGCCAGGCAGCGGTACAGCTGCGAGCAGCGGCAGCAAACAGGGCGGCTAACAGGGGAGTTTGAGAGGGAGTTCTCATTGGAGGAGAAGGTACCTGTATTTGCATCTGTCCTTGTTGTTCTTGTGTGTTTGTTTGTTTGTAGGGGCCGGCAGGGCCTGGGGGCTGGGAAGGACGCCGAGCCCTGAGTAGGGGGCGGAGCTTGGCTGATCAAGGGGCCCATAAAAGCGGCCGCCCAGCCAGGCAGCGGTAGCAAACAGGGAGGCTAACAGGGGAGTTTGAGAGGGAGTTCTCATTGGAGGAGAAGGTACCTGTATTTGCATCTGTCCTTGTTGTTCTTGTTTGTAGGGGCCGGCAGGGGCTGGGAAGGACGCCGAGCCCTGAGTAGGGGGCGGAGCTTGGCTGATCAAGGGGCTCATAAAAGCGGCCGCCCAGCAAGGCAGCAATACCGCTGCAAGCAGCGGCAGCAAACAGGGCGGCTAACAGGGGAGTTTGAGAGGGAGTTCTCATTGGAGGAGAAGGTACCTGTATTTGCATCTGTCCTTGTTGTTCTTGTTTGTAGGGGCCGGCAGGGGCTGGGGGCTGGGAAGAACGCCGAGCCCTGAGTAGGGGGCGGAGCTTGGCTGATCAAGGGGCCCATAAAAGCGGCCGCCCAGCCAGGCAGCGGTAGCAAACAGGGCGGCTAACAGGGGAGTTTGAGAGGGAGTTCTCATTGGAGGAGAAGGTACCTGTATTTGCATCTGTCCTTGTTGTTCTTGTTTGTAGGGGCCGGCAGGGGCTGGGAAGGACGCCGAGCCCTGAGTAGGGGGCGGAGCTTGGCTGATCAAGGGGCCCATAAAAGCGGCCGCCCAGCCAGGCAGCGATACAGCTGCGAGCAGCGGCAGCAAACAGGGCGGCTAACAGGGGAGTTTGAGAGGGAGTTCTCATTGGAGGAGAAGGTACCTGTATTTGCATCTGTCCTTGTTGTTCTTGTTTGTAGGGGCCGGCAGGGGCTGGGGGCTGGGGGCTGGGAAGAACGCCGAGCCCTGAGTAGGGGGCAGAGCTTGGCTGATCAAGGGGCCCATAAAAGCGGCCGCCCAGCCAGGCAGCGGTAGCAAACAGGGCGGCTAAAAGGGGAGTTTGAGAGGGAGTTCTCATTGGAGGAGAAGGTACCTGTATTTGCATCTGTCCTTGTTGTTCTTGTTTGTAGGGGCCGGCAGGGGCTGGGAAGGACGCCGAGCCCTGAGTAGGGGGCGGAGCTTGGCTGATCAAGGGGCCCATAAAAGCGGCCGCCCAGCCAGGCAGCGATACAGCTGCGAGCAGCGGCAGCAAACAGGGTGGCTAACAGGGGAGTTTGAGAGGGAGTTCTCATTGGAGGAGAAGGTACCTGTATTTGCATCTGTCCTTGTTGTTCTTGTTTGTAGGGGCCGGCAGGGGCTGGGAAGGACGCCGAGCCCTGAGTAGGGGGCGGAGCTTGGCTGATCAAGGGGCCCATAAAAGCAGCCGCCCAGCCAGGCAGCGGTACAGCTGCGAGCAGCGGCAGCAAACAGGGCGGCTAACAGGGGAGTTTGAGAGGGAGTTCTCATTGGAGGGGAAGGTACCTGTATTTGCATCTGTCCTTGTTGTTCTTGTTTGTAGGGGCTGGCAGGGGCTGGGGGCTGGGAAGGACGCCGAGCCCTGAGTAGGGGGCGGAGCTTGGCTGATCAAGGGGCCCATAAAAGCGGCCGCCCAGCGAGGCAGCGATACAGCTGCGACCAGCGGCAGCAAACAGGGAGGCAAACAGGGGAGTTTGAGAGGGAGTTCTCATTGGAGGAGAAGGTACCTGTATTTGCATCTGTCCTTGTTGTTCTTGTTTGTAGGGGCCGGCAGGGGCTGGGGGCTGGGAAGGACGCCGAACCCTGAGCTGGGGGCGGAGCTTGGCTGATCAAGGGGCCCATAAAAGCGGCCGCCCAGCGAGGCAGCGATACAGCTGCGAGCAGCGGCAGCAAACAGGGAGGCTAACAGGGGAGTTTGAGAGGGAGTTCTCATTGGAGGAGAAGGTACCTGTATTTGCATCTGTCCTTGTTGTTCTTGTTTGTAGGGGCCGGCAGGGGCTGGGGGCTGGGAAGGACGCCGAACCCTGAGTTGGGGGCGGAGCTTGACTGATCAAGGGGCCCATAAAAGCGGCCGCCCAGCCAGGCAGGGATACAGCTGCGAGCAGCGGCAGCAAACAGGGATGCTAACAGGGGAGTTTGAGAGGGAGTTCTCATTGGAGGAGAAGGTACCTGTATTTGCATCTGTCCTTGTTGTTCTTGTTTGTAGGGCCCGGCAGGGGCTGGGGGCTGGGAAGGACGCCGAGCCCTGAGTAGGGGGCGGAGCTTGGCTGATCAAGGGGCCCATAAAAGCGGCCGCCCAGCCAGGCAGCGGTACAGCTGCGAGCAACGGCAGCAAACAGGGCGGCTAACAGTGGAGTTTGAGAGGGAGTTCTCATTGGAAGCGAAGGTACCTGTATTTGCATCTGTCCTTGTTGTTCTTGTGTGTTTGTTTGTTTGTAGGGGCCGGCAGGGGCTGGGAAGGACGCCGAGCCCTGAGTAGGGGGCGGAGCTTGGCTGATCAAGGGGCCCATAAAAGCGGCCGCCCAGCCAGGCAGCGGTACAGCTGCGAGCAGCGGTAGCAAACAGGGCGGCTAACAGGGGAGTTTGAGAGGGAGTTCTCATTGGAGGAGAAGGTACCTGTATTTGCATCTGTCCTTGTTGTTCTTCTTTGTAGGGGCCGGCAGGGGCTGGGAAGGACGCCGAGCCCTGAGTAGGGGGCGGAGCTTGGCTGATCAAGGGGCCCATAAAAGCAGCCGCCCAGCCAGGCAGCGGTACAGCTGCAAGCAGCGGCAGCAAACAGGGGAGTTTGAGAGGGAGTTCTCACTGGAGGGGAAGGTACCTGTATTTGCATCTGTCCTTGTTGTTCTTGTTTGTAGGGGCCGGCAGGGGCTGGGGGCTGGGAAGGACGCCGAGCCCTGAGTAGGGGGCGGAGCTTGGCTGATCAAGGGGCCCATAAAAGCGGCCGCCCAGGCAGGCAGCGGTACAGCTGCGAGCAGCGGTAGCAAACAGGGCGGCTAACAGGGGAGTTTGAGAGGGAGTTCTCATTGGAGGAGAAGGTACCTTTATTTGCATCTGTCCTTGTTGTTCTTGTTTGTAGGGCCCGGCAGGGGCTGGGGGTGGGAAGGACGCCGAGCCCTGAGTTGGGGGCGGAGCTTGGCTGATCATGGGGCCCATAAAAGCGGCCGCCCAGCCAGGCAGCGGTACAGCTGCGAGCAGCGGCAGCAAACAGGGCGGCTAACAGGGGAGTTTGAGAGGGAGTTCTCATTGGAGGGGAAGGTACCTGTATTTGCATCTGTCCTTGTTGTTCTTGTTTGTAGGGGCCGGCAGGGGCTGGGGGCTGGGAAGGACGCCGAGCCCTGAGTAGGGGGCGGAGCTTGGCTGATCAAGGGGCCCATAAACTCGGCCGCCCAGCCAGGCAGCGGTACAGCTGCGAGCAGCGGTAGCAAACAGGGAGGCTAACAGGGGAGTTTGAGAGGGAGTTCTCATTGGAGGAGAAGATACCTGTATTTGCATCTGTCCTTGTTGTTCTTGTTTGTAGGGGCCGGCAGGGGCTGGGGGCTGGGAAGGACGCAGAGCCCTGAGTTGGGGGCGGAGCTTGACTGATCAAGGGGCCCATAAAAGCGGCCGCCCAGCCAGGCAGGGATACAGCTGCGAGCAGCGGCAGCAAACAGGGATGCTAACAGGGGAGTTTGAGAGGGAGTTCTCATTGGAGGAGAAGGTACCTGTATTTGCATCTGTCCTTGTTGTTCTTGTTTGTAGGGCCCGGCAGGGGCTGGGGGCTGGGAAGGACGCCGAGCCCTGAGTAGGGGGCGGAGCTTGGCTGATCAAGGGGCCCATAAAAGCGGCCGCCCAGCCAGGCAGCGGTACAGCTGCGAGCAACGGCAGCAAACAGGGCGGCTAACAGTGGAGTTTGAGAGGGAGTTCTCATTGGAAGCGAACGTACCTGTATTTGCATCTGTCCTTGTTGTTCTTGTGTGTTTGTTTGTTTGTAGGGGCCGGCATGGGCTGGGAAGGACGCCAAGCCCTGAGTAGGGGGCGGAGCTTGGCTGATCAAGGGGCCCATAAAAGCGGCCGCCCAGCCAGGCAGCGGTACAGCTGCGAGCAGCGGTAGGAAACAGGGCGGCTAACAGGGGAGTTTGAGAGGGAGTTCTCATTGGAGGAGAAGGTACCTGTATTTGCATCTGTCCTTGTTGTTCTTCTTTGTAGGGGCCGGCAGGGGCTGGGAAGGACGCCGAGCCCTGAGTAGGGGGCGGAGCTTGGCTGATCAAGGGGCCCATAAAAGCAGCCGCCCAGCCAGGCAGCGGTACAGCTGCGAGCAGCGGCAGCAAACAGGGGAGTTTGAGAGGGAGTTCTCACTGGAGGGGAAGGTACCTGTATTTGCATCTGTCCTTGTTGTTCTTGTTTGTAGGGGCCGGCAGGGGCTGGAGGCTGGGAAGGACGCCGAGCCCTGAGTAGGGGGCGGAGCTTGGCTGATCAAGGGGCCCATAAAAGCGGCCGCCCAGGCAGGCAGCGGTACAGCTGCAAGCAGCGGTAGCAAACAGGGCGGCTAACAGGGGAGTTTGAGAGGGAGTTCTCATTGGAGGAGAAGGTACCTTTATTTGCATCTGTCCTTGTTGTTCTTGTTTGTAGGGCCCGGCAGGGGCTGGGGGTGGGAAGGACGCCGAGCCCTGAGTTGGGGGCGGAGCTTGGCTGATCAAGGGGCCCATAAAAGCGGCCGCCCAGCCAGGCAGCGGTACAGCTGCGAGCAACGGCAGCAAACAGGGCGGCTAACAGGGGAGTTTGAGAGGGAGTTCTCATTGGAAGCGAAGGTACCTGTATTTGCATCTGTCCTTGTTGTTCTTGTGTGTTTGTTTGTTTGTAGGGGCCGGCAGGGCCTGGGGGCTGGGAAGGACGCCGAGCCCTGAGTAGGGGGCGGAGCTTGGCTGATCAAGGAGCCCATAAAAGCGGCCGCCCAGCCAGGCAGGGGTACAGCTGCGAGCAGCGGCAGCAAACAGGGCGGCTAACAGGGGAGTTTGAGAGGGAGTTCTCATTGGAGGAGAAGGTACCTGTATTTGCATCTGTCCTTGTTGTTCTTGTGTGTTTGTTTGTTTGTAGGGGCCGGCAGGGCCTGGGGGCTGGGAAGGACGCCGAACCCTGAGTAGGGGGCGGAGCTTGGCTGATCAAGGGGCCCATAAAAGCGGCCGCCCAGCCAGGCAGCGGTACAGCTGCGAGCAGCGGTAGCAAACAGGGCGGCTAACAGGGGAGTTTGAGAGGGAGTTCTCATTGGAGGAGAAGGTACCTTTATTTGCATCTGTCCTTGTTGTTCTTGTTTGTAGGGGCCGGCAGGGGCTGGGGGCTGGGAAGGACGCCGAGACCTGAGTAGGGGGCGGAGCTGGGCTGATCAAGGGGCCCATAAAAGCGGCCGCCCAGCCAGGCAGCGATACCAAACAGGGCGGCTAACAGGGGAGTTTGAGAGGGAGTTCTCATTGGAGAAGGTACCTGTATTTGCATCTGTCCTTGTTGTTCTTGTTTGTAGGGGCCGGCAGGGGCTGGGGGCTGGGAAGAACGCCGAGCCCTGAGTAGGGGGCGGAGCTTGGGTAATCAAGGGGCTCATAAAAGCGGCCGCCCAGCCAGGCAGCCGTACAGCTGCGAGCAGCGGCAGCAAACAGGGCGGCTAACAGGGGAGTTTGAGAGGGAGTTCTCATTGGAGGAGAAGGTACCTGTATTTGCATCTGTCCTTGTTGTTCTTGTTTGTAGGGGCCGGCAGGGGCTGGGTGCTGGGAAGGACGCCGAGCCCTGAGTAGGGGGCGGAGTTTGGCTGATCAAGGGGCCCATAAAAGCGGCCGGCCAGCCAGGCAGCGGTAGCAAACAGGGCGGCTAACAGGGGAGTTTGAGAGGGAGTTCTCATTGGAGGAGAAGGTACCTGTATTTGCATCTGTCCTTGTTGTTCTTGTTTGTAGGGGCCGGCAGGGGCTGGGGGCTGGGAAGGACGCCGAGCCCTGAGTAGGGGGCGGAGCTTGGCTGATCAAGGGGCCCATAAAAGCGGCCGCCCAGCCAGGCAGCGGTACAGCTGCGAGCAGCGGCTGCAAACAGGGCGGCTAACAGGGGAGTTTGAGAGGGAGTTCTCATTGGAGGAGAAGGTACCTGTATTTGCATCTGTCCTTGTTGTTCTTGTTTGTAGGGGCCGGCAGGGGCTGGGGGCTGGGAAGAACGCCGAGCCCTGAGTAGGGGGCGGAGCTTGGGTAATCAAGGGGCCCATAAAAGCGGCCGCCCAGCCAGGCAGCGGTACAGCTGCGAGCAGCGGCTGCAAACAGGGCGGCTAACAGGGGAGTTTGAGAGGGAGTTCTCATTGGAGGAGAAGGTACCTGTATTTGCATCTGTCCTTGTTGTTCTTGTGTGTTTGTTTGTTTGTAGGGGCCGGCAGGGGCTGGGGGCTGGGAAGGACGCCGAGCCCTGAGTAGGGGGCGGAGCTTGGCTGATCAAGGGGCCCATAAAAGCGGCCGCCCAGCCAGGCAGCGGTACAGCTGCGAGCAGCGGCTGCAAACAGGGCGGCTAACAGGGGAGTTTGAGAGGGAGTTCTCATTGGAGGAGAAGGTACCTGTATTTGCATCTGTCCTTGTTGTTCTTGTTTGTAGGGGCCGGCAGGGCCTGGGGGCTGGGAAGGACGCCGAGCCCTGAGTAGGGGGCGGAGCTTGGCTGATCAAGGGGCCCATAAAAGCGGCCGCCCAGCCAGGCAGCGGTACAGCTGCGAGCAGCGGCTGCAAACAGGGCGGCTAACAGGGGAGTTTGAGAGGGAGTTCTCATTGGAGGAGAAGGTACCTGTATTTGCATCTGTCCTTGTTGTTCTTGTTTGTAGGGGCCGGCAGGGGCTGGGGGCTGGGAAGGACGCAGAGCCCTGAGTAGGGGGCGGAGCTTGGCTGATCAAGGGGCCCATAAAAGCGGCCGCCCAGCCAGGCAGCGGTACAGCTGCGAGCAGCGGCTGCAAACAGGGCGGCTAACAGGGGAGTTTGAGAGGGAGTTCTCATTGGAGGAGAAGGTACCTGTATTTGCATCTGTCCTTGTTGTTCTTGTGTGTTTGTTTGTTTGTAGGGGCCGGCAGGGGCTGGGGGCTGGGAAGGACGCCGAGCCCTGAGTAGGGGGCGGAGCTTGGCTGATCAAGGGGCCCATAAAAGCGGCCGGCCAGCCAGGCAGCGGTAGCAAACAGGGCGGCTAACAGGGGAGTTTGAGAGGGAGTTCTCATTGGAGGAGAAGGTACCTGTATTTGCATCTGTCCTTGTTTTTCTTGTTTGTAGGGGCCGGCAGGGCCTGGGGGCTGGGAAGGACGCCGAGCCCTGAGTAGGGGGCGGAGCTTGGCTGATCAAGGGGCCCATAAAAGCGGCCGCCCAGCCAGGCAGCGGTACAGCTGCGAGCAGCGGCTGCAAACAGGGCGGCTAACAGGGGAGTTTGAGAGGGAGTTCTCATTGGAGGAGAAGGTACCTGTATTTGCATCTGTCCTTGTTGTTCTTGTTTGTAGGGGCCGGCAGGGGCTGGGGGCTGGGAAGGACGCCGAGCCCTGAGTAGGGGGCGGAGCTTGGCTGATCAAGGGGCCTATAAAAGCGGCCGCCCAGTCAGGCAGCGGTACAGCTGCGAGCAGCGGCTGCAAACAGGGCGGCTAACAGGGGAGTTTGAGATGGAGTTCTCATTGGAGGAGAAGGTACCTGTATTTGCATATGTCCTTGTTGTTCTTGTTTGTAGGGGCCGGCAGGGGCTGGGAAGGACGCCGAGCCCTCAGTAGGTGGCGGAGCTTGGCTGATCAAGGGGCCCATAAAAGCGGCCGCCCAGCCAGGCAGCGGTAGCAAAAAGGGCGGCTAACAGGGGAGTTTGAGAGGGAGTTCTCATTGGAGGAGAAGGTACCTGTATTTGCATCTGTCCTTGTTGTTCTTGTTTGTAGGGGCCGGCAGGGGCTGGGAAGGACGCCGAGCCCTGAGTAGGGGGCGGAGCTTGGCTGATCAAGGGGCCCATAAACGCGGCCGCCCAGCCAGGCAGCGGTACAGCTGCGAGCAGCGGCAGGAAACAGGGCGGCTAACAGGGGAGTTTGAGAGGGAGTTCTCATTGGAGGAGAAGGTACCTGTATTTGCATATGTCCTTGTTGTTCTTGTGTGTTTGTTTGTTTGTAGGGGCAGGCAGGGGCTGGGGGCTGGGAAGGACGCCGAGCCCTGAGTAGGGGCCGGAGCTTGGCTGATCAAGGGGCCCATAAAAGCGGCCGCCCAGCCAGGCAGCGGTACAGCTGCGAGCAGCGGTAAGAAACAGGGCGGCTAACAGGGGAGTGTGAGAGGGAGTTCTCATTGGAGGAGAAGGTACCTGTATTTGCATCTGTCCTTGTTGTTCTTGTTTGTAGGGGCCGGCAGCGGCTGGGAAGGACGCCGAGCCCTCAGTAGGGGGCGGAGCTTGGCTGATCAAGGGGCACATAAAAGCGGCCGCCCAGCCAGGCAGCGGTAGCAAAAAGGGCGGCTAACAGGGAGTTCTCATTGGAGGAGAAGGTACCTGTATTTGCATCTGTCCTTGTTGTTCTTGTTTGTAGGGGCCGGCAGGGGCTGGGAAGGACGCCGAGCCCTCAGTAGGTGGCGGAGCTTGGCTGATCAAGGGGCCCATAAAAGCAGCCGCCCAGCCAGGCAGCGGTAGCAAACAGGGCTGCTAACAGGGGAGTTTGAGAGGGAGTTCTCATTGGAGGGGAAGGTACCTGTATTTGCATCTGTCCTTGTTGTTCTTGTTTGTAGGGGCCGGCAGGGGCTGGGGGCTGGGAAGGACGCCGAGCCCTGAGTAGGGGGCGGAGCTTGGCTGATCAAGGGGCCCATAAAAGCGGCCGCCCAGCCAGGCAGCGGTACAGCTGCGAGCAGCGGTAGCAAACAGGGCGGCTAACAGGGGAGTTTGAGAGGGAGTTCTCATTGGAGGAGAAGGTACCTGTATTTGCATCTGTCCTTGTTGTTCTTGTTTGTAGGGGCCGGCAGGGGCTGGGGGCTGGGAAGGACGCCGAGCCCTGAGTTGGGGGCGGAGCTTGGCTGATCAAGGGGCCCATAAAAGCGGCCGCCCAGCCAGGCAGCGATACAGCTGCGAGCAGCGGCAGCAAACAGGGAGGTTAACAGGGGAGTTTGAGAGGGAGTTCTCATTGGAGGAGAAGGTACCTGTATTTGCATCTGTCCTTGTTGTTCTTGTTTGTAGGGCCCGGCAGGGGCTGGGGGCTTGGAAGGACGCCGAGCCCTGAGTAGGGGGCGGAGCTTGGCTCATCAAGGGGCCCATAAAAGCGGCCGCCCAGCCAGGCAGCGGTACAGCTGCGAGCAACGGCAGCAAACAGGGCGGCTAACAGGGGAGTTTGAGAGGGAGTTCTCATTGGAGGAGAAGGTACCTGTATTTGCATCTGTCCTTGTTGTTCTTGTTTGTAGGGGCCGGCAGGGGCTGGGGGCTGGGAAGAACGCCAAGCCCTGAGTAGGGGGCGGAGCTTGGGTAATCAAGGGGCCCATAAAAGCGGCCGCCCAGCGAGGCAGGGGTACAGCTGCGAGCAGCGGCAGCAAACAGGGCGGCTAACAGGGGAGTTTGAGAGGGAGTTCTCATTGGAGGAGAAGGTACCTGTATTTGCATCTGTCCTTGTTGTTCTTGTTTGTAGGGGCCGGCAGGGGCTGGGGGCTGGGAAGGACGCCGAGCCCTGAGTAGGGAGCAGAGCTTGGCTGATCAAGGGGCCCATAAAAGCGGCCGCCCAGCCAGGCAGCGGTACAGCTGCGGCAGCAAACAGGGCGGCTAACAGGGGAGTCTGAGAGGGAGTTCTCATTGGAGGAGAAGGTGCCTGTATTTGCATCTGTCCTTGTTGTTCTTGTTTGTAGGGGCCGGCAGGGGCTGGGGGCTGGGAAGGACGCCGAGCCCTGAGTAGGGGGCGGAGCTTGGCTGATCAAGGGGCCCATAAAAGCGGCCGCCCAGCCAGGCAGCGGTACAGCTGCGGCAGCAAACAGGGTGGCTAACAGGGGAGTCTGAGAGGGAGTTCTCATTGGAGGAGAAGGTACCTGTATTTGCATCTGTCCTTGTTGTTCTTGTTTGTAGGGGCCGGCAGGGGCTGGGGGCTGGCAAGGACGCCGAGCTCTGAGTAGGGGGCGGAGCTTGGCTGATCAAGGGACCCATAAAAGCGGCCGCCCAGCCAGGCAGCGGTACAGCTGCGAGCAGCGGCAGCAAACAAACAGGGCGGCTAACAGGGGAGTTTGATAGGGGGTTCTCATTGGAGGAGAAGGTACCTCTATTTGCATCTGTCCTTGTTGTTCTTGTTTGTAGGGGCCGGCAGGGGCTGGGGGCTGGCAAGGACGCCGAGCTCTGAGTAGCGGGCGGAGCTTGGCTGATCAAGGGACCCATAAAAGCGGCCGCCCAGCCAGGCAGCGGTACAGCTGCGAGCAGCGGCAGCAAACAAACAGGGCGGCTAACAGGGGAGTTTGAGAGGGAGTTCTCATTGGAGGAGAAGGTACCTGTATTTGCATCTGTTCTTGTTGTTCTTGTTTGTAGGGGCCGGCAGGGGCTGGGGGCTGGGAAGGACGCCGAGCCCTGAGTAGGGGGCGGAGCTTGGCTGATCAAGGGGCCCATAAAAGCGGCCGCCCAGCCAGGCAGCGGTACAGCTGCGAGCAGCGGCAGCAGGAAAACAGGGCGGCTAACAGGGGAGTTTGAGCGGGAGTTCTCATTGGAGGAGAAGGTACCTGTATTTGCATCTGTCCTTGTTGTTCTTGTTTGTAGGGGCCGGCAGGGGCTGGGGGCTGGGAAGGACGCCGAGCCCTGAGTAGGGGGCGGAGCTTGGCTGATCAAGGGGCCCATAAAAGTGGCCGCCCAGCCAGGCAGCGGTACAGCTGCGGCAGCAAACAGGGCGGCTAACAGGGGAGTCTGAGAGGGAGTTCTCATTGGAGGAGAAGGTACCTGTATTTGCATCTGTCCTTGTTGTTCTTGTTTGTAGGGGCCGGCAGGGGCTGGGGTCTGGGAAGGACGCCGAGCCCTGAGTAGGGCGCGGAGCTTGGCTGATCAAGGGGCCCATAAAAGCGGCCGCCCAGCCAGGCAGCGGTACAGCTGAGAGCACCGGCAGCAAACACGGCGGCTAACAGGGGAGTTTGAGAGGGAGTTCTCATTGGAGGAGAAGGTACCTGTATTTGCATCTGTCCTTGTTGTTCTTGTTTGTAGGGGCCGGCAGGGGCTGGGGGCTGGGAAGGACGCCGAGCCCTGAGTAGGGGGCGGAGCTTGGCTGATCAAGGGGCCCATAAAAGCGGCCTCCCAGCCAGGCAGCGGTACAGCTGCGAGCAGCGGCAGCAATCAAACAGGACGGCTAACAGGGGAGTTTGAGAGGGAGTTCTCATTGGAGGAGAAGGTACCTGTATTTGCATCTGTCCTTGTTGTTCTTGTTTGTAGGGGCCGGCAGGGGCTGGGAAGGACGCCGAGCCCTGAGTAGGGGGCGGAGCTAGGCTGATCAAGGAGCCCATAAAAGCGGCCGCCCAGCCAGGCAGCGGTACAGCTGCGAGCAGCGACAGCAAACAGGGCGGCTAACAGGGGAGTTTGAGAGGGAGTTCTCATTGGAGGAGAAGGTACCTGTATTTGCATCTGTCCTTGTTGTTCTTGTTTGTAGGGGCCGGCAGGGGCTGGCTGCTGGGAAGGACGCCGAGCCCTGAGTAGGGGGCGGAGCTTGGCTGATCAAGGGGCCCATAAAAGCGGCCGCCCAGCCAGGCAGCGGTACAGCTGCGAGCGGCGGCAGGGCGGCTAACAGGGGAGTTTGAGAGGGAGTTCTCACTGGAGGAGAAGGTCCCTGTATTTGCATCTGTCCTCGTTTTTCTTGTTTGTAGGGGCCGGCAGGGGCTGGCTGCTGGGAAGGACGCCGAGCCCTGAGTAGGGGGCGGAGCTTGGCTGATCAAGCGGCCCATAAAAGCGGCCGCCCAGCCAGGCAGCGGTACAGCTGCGAGCAGCGGCAGGGCGGCTAACGGGGGCTTTGAGAGTGAGTTCTCACTGGAGGCGAAGGTACCTGTATTTGCATCTGTCCTTGTTTTTCTTGTTTGTAGGGGCCGGCAGGGGCTGGGGGCTGGGAAGGACGCCGAGCCCTGAGTAGGGGGCGGAGTTTGGCTGATCAAGGGGGCCCATAAAAGCGGCCGCCCAGCCAGGCAGCGGTACAGCTGCGAGCAGCGGCAGGGCGGCTAACAGGGGAGTTTGAGAGGGAGTTCTCACTGGAGGCGAAGGTACCTGTATTTGCATCTGTCCTTGTTGTTCTTGTTTGTAGGGGCCGGCAGGGGCTGGGGGCTGGGAAGGACGCCGAGCCCTGAGTAGGGGGCGGAGCTTGGCTGATCAAGGGGGCCCATAAAAGCGGCCGCCCAGCCAGGCAGCGGTACAGCTGCGAGCAGCGGCAGGGCGGCTAACAGGGGAGTTTGAGAGGGAGTTCTCACTGGAGGCAAAGGTACCTGTATTTGCATCTGTCCTTGTTGTTCTTGTTTGTAGGGGCCGGCAGGGGCTGGGGGCTGGGAAGGACGCCGAGCCCTGAGTAGGGGACGAAGCTTGGCTGATCAAGGGGACCCATAAAAGCGGCCGCCCAGCCAGGCAGCGGTACAGCTGCGAGCAGCGGCAGGGCGGCTAACAGGGGAGTTTGAGAGGGAGTTCTCAGTGGAGGCGAAGGTACCTGTATTTGCATCTGTCCTTGTTGTTCTTGTTTGTAGGGGCCGGGGGCTGGGAAGGACGCCGAGCCCTGAGTAGGGGGCGGAGCTTGGCTCATCAAGGGGGCCCATAAAAGCGGCCGCCCAGCCAGGCAGCGGTACAGCTGCGAGCAGCGGCAGGGCGGCTAACAGGGGAGTTTGAGAGAGAGTTCTCATTGGAGGCGAAGGTACCTGTATTTGCATCTGTCCTTGTTGTTCTTGTTTGTAGGGGCCGGCAGGGGCTGGGTGCTGGGAAGGACGCCGAGCCCTGAGTAGGGGGCGGAGCTTGGCTGATCAAGGGGGCCCATAAAAGCGGCCGCCCAGCCAGGCAGCGGTAAAGCTGCGAGCAGCGGCAGGGCGGCTAACAGGGGAGTTTGAGAGGGAGTTCTCATTGGAGGCGAAGGTACCTGTATTTGCATCTGTCCTTGTTGTTCTTGTTTGTAGGGGCCGGCAGGGGCTGGGAAGGACGCCGAGCCCTGAGTAGGGGGCGGAGCTTGGCTGATCAATGGGGCCCATAAAAGCGGCCGCCCAGCCAGGCAGCGGTACAGCTGCGAGCAGCGGCAGGGCGGATAACAGGGGAATTTGAGAGGGAGTTCTCATTGGAGGCGAAGGTACCTGTATTTGCATCTGTTCTTGTTTGTAGGGGCCGGCAGGGGCTGGGGGCTGGGAAGGACGCCGAGCCCTGAGTAGGGGGCGGAGCTTGGCTGATCAAGGGGCCCATAACAGCGGCCGCCCAGCCAGGCAGCGGTACAGCTGCGGCAGCAAACAGGGCGGCTAACAGGGGAGTCCGAGAGGGAGTTCTCATTGGAGGAGAAGGTACCTGTATTTGCATCTGTCCTTGTTGTTCTTGTTTGTAGGGGCCGGCAGGGGCTGGGGGCTGGGAAGGACGCCGAGCCCTGAGTAGGGGGCGGAGCTTGGCTGATCAAGGGGCCCATAAAAGCGGCTGCCCAGCCAGGCAGCGGTACAGCTGCTGCAGCAAACAGAGCGACTAACAGGGGAGTCTGAGAGGGAGTTCTCATTGGAGGAGAAGGTACCAGTATTTGCATCTGTCCTTGTTGTTCTTGTTTGTAGGGGTCGGCAGGGGCTGGGGGCTGGGAAGGACGCCGAGCCCTGAGTAGGTGGCGGAGCTTGGCTGATCAAGGGGCCCATAAAAGCGGCCGCCCAGCCAGGCAGCGGTACAGCTGCGAGCAGCGGCAGCAAACAGGGCGGCTAACAGGGGAGTTTGAGAGGGAGTTCTCATTGGAGGAGAAGGTACCTGTATTTGCATCTGTCCTTGTTGTTCTTGTTTGTAGGGGCCGGCAGGGGCTGGGGGCTGGGAAGGACGCCGAGCCCTGAGTAGGGGGCGGAGCTTGGCTGATCAAGGGGCCCATAAAAGCGGCCGCCCAGCCAGGCAGCGGTACAGCTGCGAGCACCGGCAGCAAACAAACAGGGCGGCTAACAGGGGAGTTTGAGAGGGAGTTCTCATTGGAGGAGAACTTACCTGTATTTGCATCTGTCTTTGTTGTTCTCGTTTGTAGGGGCCTTCAGGGGCTGGGTGCTGGGAAGGACGCCGAGCCCTGAGTAGGGGGCTGATCAAGGGGCCCACAAAAGGGGCCGCCCAGCCAGGCAGCGGTACAGCTGCGAGCAGCGGCAGCAAACAAACAGGGCGGCTAACAGGGGAGTTTGAGAGGGAGTTCTCATTGGAGGAGAAGGTACCTGTATTTGCATCTGTTCTTGTTGTTCTTGTTTGTAGGGGCCGGCAGGGGCTGGGGGCTGGGAAGGACGCCGAGCCCTGAGTAGGGGGCGGAGCTTGGCTGATCAAGGGGCCCATAAAAGCGGCCGCCCAGCCAGGCAGCGGTACAGCTGCGAGCAGCGGCAGCAGGCAAACAGGGCGGCTAACAGGGGAGTTTGAGAGGGGGTTCTCATTGGAGGAGACGGTACCTCTATTTGCATCTGTCCTTGTTGTTCTTGTTTGTAGGGGCCGGCAGGAGCTGGGGGCTGAGCTTGGCTGATCAAGAGGCCCATAAAAGCGGCCGCCCAGCCAGGCATCGGTACAGCTGCGAGCAGCGGCACCAAACAGGGCGGCTAACAGGGGAGTTTGAGAGGGAGTTCTCATTGGAGGAGAAGGTACCTGTATTTGCATCTGTCCTTGTTGTTCTTGTTTGTAGGGGCCGGCAGGGGCTGGGGGCTGGGAAGGACGCCGAGCCCTGAGTAGGGGGCGGAGCCTGGCTGATCAAGGGGCCCATAAAAGCGGCCTCCCCGCCAGGCAGCGTTACAGCTGCGAGCAGCGGCAGCAAACAGGGCGGCTAACAGGGGAGTTTGAGAGGGAGTTCTCATTGGAGGAGAAGGTACCTGTATTTTCATCTGTCCTTTTTGTTCTTGTTTGTAGGGGCCGGCAGGGGCTGGGGGCTGGGAAGGACGCCGAGCCCTGAGTAGGGGGCGGAGCTTGGCTGATCAAGGGGCCCATAAAAGCGGCCGCCCAGCCAAGCAGCGGTACAGCTGCGGCAGCAAACAGGGCGGCTAACAGGGGAGTCTGAGAGGGAGTTCTCATTGGAGGAGAAGGTACCTGTATTTGCATCTGTCCTTGTTGTTCTTGTTTGTAGGGGCCGGCAGGGGCTGGGGGCTGGGAAGGACGCCGAGCCCTGAGTAGGGGGCGGAGCTTGGCTGATCAAGGGGCCCATAAAAGCGGCCGACCAGCCAGGCAGCGGTACAGCTGCGGCAGCAAACAGGGCGGCTAACAGGGGAGTCTGAGCGGGAGTTCTCATTGGAGGAGAAGGTACCTGTATTTGCATCTGTCCTTGTTGTTCTTGTTTGTAGGGGCCGCAGGGGCTGGCAGCTGGGAAGGACGCCAAGCCCTGAGTAGGGGGCGGAGCTTGGCTGATCAAGGGGCCCATAAAAGCGGCCGCCCAGCCAGGCAGCGGTACAGCTGCTGCAGCAAACAGAGCGACTAACAGGGGAGTCTGAGAGGGAGTTCTCATTGGAGGAGAAGGTACCAGTATTTGCATCTGTCCTTGTTGTTCTTGTTTGTAGGGGTCGGCAGGGGCTGGGGGCTGGGAAGGACGCCGAGCCCTGAGTAGGTGGCGGAGCTTGGCTGATCAAGGGGCCCATAAAAGCGGCCGCCCAGCCAGGCAGCGGTACAGCTGCGAGCAGCGGCAGCAAACAGGGCGGCTAGCAGGGGAGTTTGAGAGGGAGTTCTCATTGGAGGAGAAGGTACCTGTATTTGCATCTGTCCTTGTTGTTCTTGTTTGTAGGGGCCGGCAGGGGATGGGGGCTGGGAAGGACGCCGAACCCTGAGTAGGGGGCGGAGCTTGGCTGATCAAGGGGCCCATAAAAGCGGCCGCCCAGCCAGGCAGCGGTACAGCTGAGAGCAGCGGCAGCAAACAAACAGGGTGGCTAACAGGGGAGTTTGAGAGGGAGTTCTCATTGGAGGAGAAGGTACCTGTATTTCCATCTGTCCTTGTTGTTCTTGTTTGTAGGGGCCGGCAGGGGCTGGCGGCTGGGAAGGACGCCGAGCCCTGAGTAGGGGGCGGAGCTTGGCTGATCAAGGGGCCCATAAAAGCGGCCGCCCAGCCAGGCAGCGGTACAGCTGCGAGCAGCGGCAGCAAACAAACAGGGCGGCTAACAGGGGAGTTTGAGAGGGAGTTCTCATTGGAGGAGAACTTACCTGTATTTGCATCTGTCTTTGTTGTTCTCGTTTGTAGGGGCCGGCAGGGGCTGGGTGCTGGGAAGGACGCCGAGCCATGAGTAGGGGGCTGATCAAGGGGCCCACAAAAGGGGCCGCCCAGCCAGGCAGCGGTACAGCTGCGAGCAGCGGCAGCAAACAAACAGGGCGGCTAACAGGGGAGTTTGAGAGGGAGTTCTCATTGGAGGAGAAGGTACCTGTATTTGCATCTGTCCTTGTTGTTCTTGTTTGTAGGGGCCGGCAGGGGCTGGGGGCTGGGAAGGACGCCGAGCCCTGAGTAGGGGGCGGAGCTTGGCTGATCAAGGGGCCCATAAAAGCGGCCGCCCAGCCAGGCAGCGGTACAGCTGCGAGCAGCGGCAGCAGGCAAACAGGGCGGCTAACAGGGGAGTTTGAGAGGGGGTTCTCATTGGAGGAGACGGTACCTCTATTTGCATCTGTCCTTGTTGTTCTTGTTTGTAGGGGCCGGCAGGAGCTGGGGGCTGAGCTTGGCTGATCAAGGGGCCCATAAAAGCGGCCGCCCAGCCAGGCATCGGTACAGCTGCGAGCAGCGGCACCAAACAGGGCGGCTAACAGGGGAGTTTGAGAGGGAGTTCTCATTGGAGGAGAAGGTACCTGTATTTGCATCTGTCCTTGTTGTTCTTGTTTGTAGGGGCCGGCAGGGGCTGGGGGCTGGGAAGGACGCCGAGCCCTGAGTAGGGGGCGGAGCTTGGCTGATCAAGGGGCCCATAAATGCGGCCGCCCAGCCAGGCAGCGGTACAGCTGCGGCAGCAAACAGGGCGGCTAACAGGGGAGTCTGAGAGGGAGTTCTCATTGGAGGAGAAGGTACCTGTATTTGCATCTGTCCTTGTTGTTCTTGTTTGTAGAGGCCGGCAGGGGCTGGGGGCTGGGAAGGACGCCGAGCCCTGAGTAGGGGGCGGAGCTTGGCTGATCAAGGGGCCCATAAAAGCGGCCGCCCAGCCAGGCAGCGGTACAGCTGAGAGCAGCGGCAGCAAACAAACAGGGTGGCTAACAGGGGAGTTTGAGAGGGAGTTCTCATTGGAGGAGAAGGTACCTGTATTTGCATCAGTCCTTGTTGTTCTCGTTTGTAGGGGCCGGCAGGGGCTGGGTGCTGGGAAGGACGCCGAGCCCTGAGTAGGGGGCTGATCAAGGGGCCCACAAAAGGGGCCGCCCAGCCAGGCAGCGGTACAGCTGCGAGCAGCGGCAGCAAACAAACAGGGCGGCTAACAGGGGAGTTTGAGAGGGAGTTGTCATTGGAGGAGAAGGTACCTGTATTTGCATCTGTCCTTGTTGTTCTCGTTTGTAGGGGCCGGCAGGGGCTGGGGGCTGGGAAGGACGCCGAGCCCTGAGTAGGGGGCGGAGCTTGGCTGATCAAGGGGCCCACAAAAGCGGCCGCCCAGCCAGGCACCGGTACAGCTGCGAGCAGAGGCAGCAAACAAACAGGGCGGCTAACAGGGGAGTTTGAGAGGGAGTTCTCATTGGAGGAGAAGGTACCTGTATTTGCATCTGTCCTTGTTGTTCTCGTTTGTAGGGGCCGGCAGGGGCTGGGGGCTGGGAAGGACGCCGAGCCCTGAGTAGGGGGCGGAGCTTGTCTGATCAAGGGGCCCATAAAAGCGGCCGCCCAGCCAGGCAGCGGTACAGCTGCGAGCAGCGGCAGCAAACAGGGCGGCTAACAGGGGAGTTTGAGAGGGAGTTCTCATTGGAGGAGAAGGTACCTGTATTTGCATCTGTCCTTGTTGTTCTTGTTTGTAGGGGCCGGCAGGGGCTGGGTGGTGGGAAGGACGCCGAGCCCTGAGTAGGGGGCGGAGCTTGGCTGATCAAGGGGCCCAAAAAAAGCGGACGCCCAGCCAGGCAGCGGTACAGCTGCGAGCACCGGCAGCAAACAGGGCGGCTAACAGGGGAGTTTGAGAGGGAGTTCTCATTGGAGGAGAAGGTACCTGTATTTGCATCTGTCCTTGTTGTTCTCGTTTGTAGGGGCCGGCAGGGGCTGGGTGCTGGGAAGGACGCCGAGCCCTGAGTAGGGGGCGGAGCTTGGCTGATCAAGCGGCCCACAAAAGCGGCCGCCCAGCCAGGCAGCGGTACAGCTGCGAGCAGCGGCATCAAACAAACAGGGCGGCTAACAGGGAATTTGAGAGGGAGTTCTCATTGGAGGAGAAGGTACCTGTATTTGCATCTGTCCTTGTTGTTCTCGTTTGTAGGGGCCGGCAGGGGCTGGGTGCTGGGAAGGACGCCGAGCCCTGAGTAGAGGGCGGAGCTTGGCTGATCAAGGGGCCCATGAAAGCGGCCGCCCAGCCAGGCAGCGGTACAGCCGCGAGCAGCGGCAGCAAACAAACAGGGCGGCTAACAGGGGAGTTCTCATTGCAGGAGAAGGTACCTGTATTTGCCTCTGTCATTGTTGTTCTTGTTTGTAGGGGCCGGCAGGGGGTGGGAAGGACGCCCAGCCCTGAGTAGGGGGCGGAGCTTGGCTGATCAAGGGGCCCATAAAAGCGGCCGCCCAGCCAGGCAGCGGTACAGCTGCGAGCAGCGGCAGCAAACAAACAGGGCGGCTAACAGGGGAGTTCTCATTGGAGGAGAAGGTACCTGTATTTGCCTCTGTCCTTGTTGTTCTTGTTTGTAGGGGCCGGCAGGGGCTGGGAAGGACGCCGAGCCCTGAGTAGGGGGCGGAGCTTGGCTGATCAAGGGGCCTATAAAAGCGGCCGCCCAGCCAGGCAGCGGTACAGCTGCGATCAGCGGCAGCAAACAAACAGGGCGGCTAACAGGGGAGTTTGAGAGGGAGGAGAAGGTACCTGTATTTGCCTCTGTCCTTGTTGTTCTTGTTTGTAGGGGCCGGCAGGGGCTGGGAAGGACGCCGAGCCCTGAGTAGGGGGCGGAGCTTGGCTGATCAAGGGGCCCATAAAAGCGGCCGCCCAGCCAGGCAGCAGTACAGCTGAGAGCAGCGGCAGCAAACAGGGCGGCTAACAGGGGAGTTTGAGAGGGAGTTCTCATTGGAGGAGAAGGTACCTGTATTTGCATCTGTCCTTGTTGTTCTTGTTTGTAGGGGCCGGCAGGGGCTGGGGGCTGGGAAGGACGCCGAGCCCTGAGTAGGGAGCGGAGCTTGGCTGATCAAGGGGCCCATAAAAGCGGCCGCCCAGACAGGCAGCGGTACAGCTGCGAGCAGCGGCAGCAAACAAACAGGGCGGCTAACAGGGGAGTTTGAGAGGGAGTTCTCACTGGAGGAGAAGGTACCTGTATTTGCATCTGTCCTCGTTATTCTTGTTTGTAGGGGTCGGGAGGGGCTGGCTGCTGGGAAGGACGCCGAGCCCTGAGTAGGGGGCGGAGCTTGGCTGATCAAGGGGCCCATAAAAGCGGCCGCCCAGCCAGGCAGCGGTACAGCTGCGAGCGGCGGCAGGGCGGCTAACAGGGGAGTTTGAGAGGGAGTTCTCACTGGAGGAGAAGGTACCTGTATTTGCATCTGTCCTCGTTGTTCTTGTTTGTAGGGGCCTGCAGGGGCTGGCTGCTGGGAAGGACGCCGAGCCCTGAGTAGGGGGCGGAGCTTGGCTGATCAAGGGGCCCATAAAAGCGGCCGCCCAGCCAGGCAGCGGTACAGCTGCGAGCGGCGGCAGGGCGGCTAACAGGGGAGTTTGAGAGGGAGTTCTCACTGGAGGAGAAGGTCCCTGTATTTGCATCTGTCCTCGTTTTTCTTGTTTGTAGGGGCCGGCAGGGGCTGGCTGCTGGGAAGGACGCCGAGCCCTGAGTAGGGGGCGGAGCTTGGCTGATCAAGCGGCCCATAAAAGCGGCCGCCCAGCCAGGCAGCGGTACAGCTGCGAGCAGCGGCAGGGCGGCTAACGGGGGACTTTGAGAGTGAGTTCTCACTGGAGGCGAAGGTACCTGTATTTGCATCTGTCCTTGTTGTTCTCGTTTGTAGGGGCCGGCAGGGGCTGGGTGCTGGGAAGGACGCCGAGCCCTGAGTAGGGGGCGGAGCTTGGCTGATAAAGCGGCCCACAAAAGCGGCCGCCCAGCCAGGCAGCGGTACAGCTGCGAGCAGCGGCATCAAACAAACAGGGCGGCTAACAGGGAATTTGAGAGGGAGTTCTCATTGGAGGAGAAGGTACCTGTATTTGCATCTGTCCTTGTTGTTCTCGTTTGTAGGGGCCGGCAGGGGCTGGGTGCTGGGAAGGACGCCGAGCCCTGAGTAGAGGGCGGAGCTTGGCTGATCAAGGGGCCCATGAAAGCGGCCGCCCAGCCAGGCAGCGGTACAGCCGCGAGCAGCGGCAGCAAACAAACAGGGCGGCTAACAGGGGAGTTCTCATTGCAGGAGAAGGTACCTGTATTTGCCTCTGTCATTGTTGTTCTTGTTTGTAGGGGCCGGCAGGGGCTGGGAAGGACGCCGAGCCCTGAGTAGGGGGCGGAGCTTGGCTGATCAAGGGGCCCATAAAAGCGGCCGCCCAGCCAGGCAGCGGTACAGCTGCGAGCAGCGGCAGCAAACAAACAGGGCGGCTAACAGGGGAGTTCTCATTGGAGGAGAAGGTACCTGTATTTGCCTCTGTCCTTGTTGTTCTTGTTTGTAGGGGCCGGCAGGGGGTGGGAAGGACGCCCAGCCCTGAGTAGGGGGCGGAGCTTGGCTGATCAAGGGGCCCATAAAAGCGGCCGCCCAGCCAGGCAGCGGTACAGCTGCGAGCAGCGGCAGCAAACAAACAGGGCGGCTAACAGGGGAGTTCTCATTAGAGGAGAAGGTACCTGTATTTGCCTCTGTCCTTGTTGTTCTTGTTTGTAGGGGCCGGCAGGGGCTGGGAAGGACGCCGAGCCCTGAGTAGGGGGCGGAGCTTGGCTGATCAAGGGGCCTATAAAAGCGGCCGCCCAGCCAGGCAGCGGTACAGCTGCGATCAGCGGCAGCAAACAAACAGGGCGGCTAACAGGGGAGTTTGAGAGGGAGGAGAAGGTACCTGTATTTGCCTCTGTCCTTGTTGTTCTTGTTTGTAGGGGCCGGCAGGGGCTGGGAAGGACGCCGAGCCCTGAGTAGGGGGCGGAGCTTGGCTGATCAAGGGGCCCATAAAAGCGGCCGCCCAGCCAGGCAGCGGTACAGCTGAGAGCAGCGGCAGCAAACAGGGCGGCTAACAGGGGAGTTTGAGAGGGAGTTCTCATTGGAGGAGAAGGTACCTGTATTTGCATCTGTCCTTGTTGTTCTTGTTTGTAGGGGCCGGCAGGGGCTGGGGGCTGGGAAGGACGCCGAGCCCTGAGTAGGGAGCGGAGCTTGGCTGATCAAGGGGCCCATAAAAGCGGCCGCCCAGACAGGCAGCGGTACAGCTGCGAGCAGCGGCAGCAAACAAACAGGGCGGCTAACAGGGGAGTTTGAGAGGGAGTTCTCACTGGAGGAGAAGGTACCTGTATTTGCATCTGTCCTCCTTATTCTTGTTTGTAGGGGTCGGGAGGGGCTGGCTGCTGGGAAGGACGCCGAGCCCTGAGTAGGGGGCGGAGCTTGGCTGATCAAGGGGCCCATAAAAGCGGCCGCCCAGCCAGGCAGCGGTACAGCTGCGAGCGGCGGCAGGGCGGCTAACAGGGGAGTTTGAGAGGGAGTTCTCACTGGAGGAGAAGGTACCTGTATTTGCATCTGTCCTCGTTGTTCTTGTTTGTAGGGGCCGGCAGGGGCTGGCTGCTGGGAAGGACGCCGAGCCCTGAGTAGGGGGCGGAGCTTGGCTGATCAAGGGGCCCATAAAAGCGGCCGCCCAGCCAGGCAGCGGTACAGCTGCGAGCGGCGGCAGGGCGGCTAACAGGGGAGTTTGAGAGGGAGTTCTCACTGGAGGAGAAGGTACCTGTATTTGCATCTGTCCTCGTTGTTCTTGTTTGTAGGGGCCGGCAGGGGCTGGGGGCTGGGAAGGACGCCGAGCCCTGAGTAGGGAGCGGAGCTTGGCTGATCAAGGGGCCCATAAAAGCGGCCGCCCAGACAGGCAGCGGTACAGCTGCGAGCAGCGGCAGCAAACAAACAGGGCGGCTAACAGGGGAGTTTGAGAGGGAGTTCTCACTGGAGGAGAAGGTACCTGTATTTGCATCTGTCCTCGTTATTCTTGTTTGTAGGGGTCGGGAGGGGCTGGCTGCTGGGAAGGACGCCGAGCCCTGAGTAGGGGGCGGAGCTTGGCTGATCAAGGGGCCCATAAAAGCGGCCGCCCAGCCAGGCAGCGGTACAGCTGCGAGCGGCGGCAGGGCGGCTAACAGGGGAGTTTGAGAGGGAGTTCTCACTGGAGGAGAAGGTACCTGTATTTGCATCTGTCCTCGTTGTTCTTGTTTGTAGGGGCCGGCAGGGGCTGGCTGCTGGGAAGGACGCCGAGCCCTGAGTAGGGGGCGGAGCTTGGCTGATCAAGGGGCCCATAAAAGCGGCCGCCCAGCCAGGCAGCGGTACAGCTGCGAGCGGCGGCAGGGCGGCTAACAGGGGAGTTTGAGAGGGAGTTCTCACTGGAGGAGAAGGTACCTGTATTTGCATCTGTCCTCGTTGTTCTTGTTTGTAGGGGCCGGCAGGGGCTGGCTGCTGGGAAGGACGCCGAGCCCTGACTAGGGGGCGGAGCTTGGCTGATCAAGGGGCCCATAAAAGCGGCCGCCCAGCCAGGCAGCGGTACAGCTGCGAGCGGCGGCAGGGCGGCTAACAGGGGAGTTTGAGAGGGAGTTCTCACTGGAGGAGAAGGTCCCTGTATTTGCATCTGTCCTCGTTTTTCTTGTTTGTAGGGGCCGGCAGGGGCTGGCTGCTGGGAAGGACGCCGAGCCCTGAGTAGGGGGCGGAGCTTGGCTGATCAAGCGGCCCATAAAAGCGGCCGCCCAGCCAGGCAGCGGTAAAGCTGCGAGCAGCGGCAGGGCGGCTAACGGGGGACTTTGAGAGTGAGTTCTCACTGGAGGCGAAGGTACCTGTATTTGCATCTGTCCTTGTTGTTCTTGTTTGTAGGGGCCGGTAGGGGCTGGGGGCTGGGAATGACGCCGAGCCCTGAGTAGGGGGCGGAGTTTGGCTGATCAAGGGGGCCCATAAAAGCGGCCGCCCAGCCAGGCAGCGGTACAGCTGCGAGCAGCGGCAGGGCGGCTAACAGGGGAGTTTGAGAGGGAGTTCTCACTGGAGGCGAAGGTACCTGTATTTGCATCTGTCCTTGTTGTTCTTGTTTGTAGGGGCCGGCAGGGGCTGGGGGCTGGGAAGGACGCCGAGCCCTGAGTAGGGGGCGGAGCTTGGCTGATCAAGGGGGCCCATAAAAGCGGCCGCCCAGCCAGGCAGCGGTACAGCTGCGAGCAGCGGCAGGGCGGCTAACAGGGGAGTTTGAGAGGGAGTTCTCACTGGAGGCGAAGGTACCTGTATTTGCATCTGTCCTTGTTGTTCTTGTTTGTAGGGGCCGGCAGGGGCTGGGGGCTGGGAAGGACGCCGAGCCCTGAGTAGGGGACGAAGCTTGGCTGATCAAGGGGACCCATAAAAGCGGCCGCCCAGCCAGGCAGCGGTACAGCTGCGAGCAGCGGCAGGGCGGCTAACAGGGGAGTTTGAGAGGGAGTTCTCAGTGGAGGCGAAGGTACCTGTATTTGCATCTGTCCTTGTTGTTCTTGTTTGTAGGGGCCGGGGGCTGGGAAGGACGCCGAGCCCTGAGTAGGGGGCGGAGCTTGGCTGATCAAGGGGGCCCATAAAAGCGGCCGCCCAGCCAGGCAGCGGTAAAGCTGCGAGCAGCGGCAGGGCGGCTAACAGGGGAGTTTGAGAGGGAGTTCTCATTGGAGGCGAAGGTACCTGTATTTGCATCTGTCCTTGTTGTTCTTGTTTGTAGGGGCCGGCAGGGGCTGGGAAGGACGCCGTGCCCTGAGTAGGGGGCGGAGCTTGGCTGATCAATGGGGCCCATAAAAGCGGCCGCCCAGCCAGGCAGCGGTACAGCTGCGAGCAGCGGCAGGGCGGATAACAGGGGAGTTTGAGAGGGAGTTCTCATTGGAGGCGAAGGTACCTGTATTTGCATCTGTTCTTGTTTGTAGGGGCCGGCAGGGGCTGGGGGCTGGGAAGGACGCCGAGCCCTGAGTAGGGGGCGGAGCTTGGCTAATCAAGGGGCCCATAAAAGCGGCCGCCCAGCGAGGAGCGGCAGCAAACAGGGCGGCTAACAGGGGAGTTTGAGAGGGAGTTCTCATTGGAGGAGAAGGTACCTGTATTTGCATCTGTCCTTGTTGTTCTTGTTTTTAGGGGCCGGCAGGGGCTGGGGGCTGGGAAGGACGCCGAGCCCTGAGTAGGGGGCGGAGCTTGGCTGATCAAGGGGCCCATAAAAGCGGCCGCCCAGCCAGGCAGCGGTACAGCTGCGGCAGCAAACAGGGCGGCTAACAGAGGAGTCCGAGAGGGAGTTCTCATTGGAGGAGAAGGTACCTGTATTTGCATATGTCCTTGTTGTTCTTGTTTATAGGGGCCGGCAGGGGCTGGGGGCTGGGAAGGACGCCGAGCCCTGAGTAGGGGGCGGAGCTTGGATGATCAAGGGGCCCATAAAAGCGGCCGCCCAGCCAGGCAGCGGTACAGCTGCGGCAGCAAACAGGGCGGCTAACAGGGGAGTCTGAGCGGGAGTTCTCATTGGAGGAGAAGGTACCTGTATTTGCATCTGTCTTAGTTGTTCTTGTTTGTAGGGGCCGGCAGGGGCTGGGGGCTGGGAAGGAGGCCGAGCCCTGAGTAGGGGGCGGAGCTTGGCTGATCAAGGGGCCCATAAAAGCGGCCGCCCAGCCAGGCAGCGGTACAGCTGAGAGCAGCGGCAGCAAACAGGGCTGCTAACAGGGGAGTTTGAGAGGGAGTTCTCATTGGAGGAGAAGGTACCTGTATTTGCATCTGTCCTTGTTGTTCTTGTTTGTAGGGGCCGGCAGGGGCTGGGGGCTGGGAAGGACGCCGAGCCCTGAGTAGGGGGCGGAGCTTGGCTGATCAAGGGGCCCATAAAAGCGGCCACCCAGCCAGGCAGCGGTACAGCTGCGAGCAGCGGCAGCAGGCAAACAGGGCGGCTAACAGGGGAGTTTGAGAGGGGGTTCTCATTGAAGGAGAAGGTAACTCTATTTGCATCTGTCCTTGTTTTTCTTGTTTGTAGGGGCCGGCAGGAGCTGGGGGCTGAGCTTGGCTGATCAAGGGGCCCATAAAAGCGGCCGCCCAGCCAGGCAGCGGTACAGCTGCGAGCAGCGACAGCAATCAAACAGGGCGGCTAACAGGGGAGTTTGAGAGGGAGTTCTCATTGGAGGAGAAGGTACCTGTATTTGCATCTGTCCTTGTTGTTCTTGTTTGTAGGGGCCGGCAGGGGCTGGGGGCTGGGAAGGACGCCGAGCCCTGAGTAGGGAGCGGAGCTTGGCTGATCAAGGGGCCCATAAAAGCGGCCGCCCAGCCAGGCAGCGGTACAGCTGCGAGCAGCTACAGCAAACAGGGCGGCTAACAGGGGAGTCTGAGAGGGAGTTCTCATTGGAGGAGAAGGTACCTGTATTTGAATCTGTCCTTGTTGTTCTTGTTTGTAGGGGCCGGCAGGGGCTGGGGGCTGGGAAGGACGCCGAGCCCTGAGTAGGGGCCGGAGCTTGGCTGATCAAGGGGCCCATAAAAGCGGCCGCCCAGCCAGGCAGCGGTACAGCTGCGAGCAGCGGCAGCAAACAAACAGGGCGGCTGACAGGGGAGTTTGAGAGGGAGTTCTCATTGGAGGAGAAGGTACCTGTATTTGCATCTGTCCTGGTTGTTCTTGTTTGTAGGGGCCGGCAGGGGCTGGGAAGGACGCCGAGCCCTGAGTAGGGGCCGGAGCTTGGCTGATCAAGGGGCCCATAAAAGCGGCCGCCCAGCCAGGCAGCGGTACAGCTGCGAGCAGCGGCAGCAAACAAACAGGGCGGCTGACAGGGGAGTTTGAGAGGGAGTTCTCATTGGAGGAGAAGGTACCTGTATTTGCATCTGTCCTGGTTGTTCTTGTTTGTAGGGGCCGGCAGGGGCTGGGAAGGACGCCGAGCCCTGAGTAGGGGGCGGAGCTTGGCTGATCAAGGGGCCCATAAAAGCGGCCGCCCAGCCAGGCAGCGGTACAGCTGCGAGCACCGGCAGCAAACAGGGCGGCTAACAAAGGAGTTTGAGAGGGAGTTCTCATTGGAGGAGAAGGTACCTGTATTTGCATCTGTCCTTGTTGTTCTTGTTTGTAGGGGCCGGCAGGGGCTGGGGGCTGGGAAGGACGCCGAGCCCTGAGTAGGGGGCGGAGCTTGGCTGATCAAGGGGCCCATAAAAG